>NW_004524622.1:10581291-10587385 GCF_000260255.1 Octodon degus
CCTGTTCTTCCTCACCACCCTCTCCATCTTCCTCCTCCTCCTCCCCCTCCTCCTCCTCTCCGCTCACGTGCTCCTCTTCCCCTTCCTCCTCCTCATCGTCGTCGTCGTCCTCCTCCTCCTCCTCCAGGCCCTCCACGCAGCCCTCGCGTCCGAGTCCAGCGCCTTCTTGTCGCCGGTCGTAGCCGCCAAGGCACATGAGGTGCGGGGGGAGCTTGAACACATCTTCTCCGTGGTCGTGCAGGTTGGTCACCTCGCAGTTGCAAAGGTCTAAGCTCTTGAGGTTCCCTAACTTCTTCAGGGGCTCTATTGTGCTAAGGTCTTTAATTTTGTTGCCTCTTAAATTTAGATGCGTAAGATTCGGACACTTCTCTTGCCAATAGTTCCAGACCGCCTGAGATTCTGTTACCACTTAGTTCAAGCTTCTTGAGTTTAACTTTGGTTAAGTTCGCAGCTGAGGTGAGGCCAATGCTGATTGTACTTAAGAACTCCAGTTCTTCAAATTCATCTGTGAGGTCTTGGATGTTGCTGTCGTTCGACCGGCAGTTGTCCAGGACGAGTTCTTACACTTCAGAGGGCATCCTGTTCAGCAGCTCTAAGTGAACCGGTTTGTCCGTTTCCATCTCTCGCAGTCTCTCTACAGAGGCTCTGCGCCAGCGGAATTCAGTCAATAAACCCCGAACCCGCGACCGTGCGTTGTAGGACTTTGAGGGCTCAACCAGCTCTGCTCGGTTCTTGAGCCCCCAGCATCCGCCTCCTACAAATATTTCTAAACATTTTCAAATTCTATATTTATAAATTACAAATATATCGTAGGTCGTCTGCTGCCTGAGCACCACACCTTGAGCAGCATGCCATTCTTTGTACATCTCAGCTGACTTCCTTATTGATTTTCAAAGGCAATTTTGAAAGGGATTGGTTCCCTGTAGAAGTAGGTAGTTCTCCTCTTGCTTAACTTTTGGCCTCTTTTGATATTTAATATTTCCTCTTTAAAAACAGAAAAAAAAACCCAATAACCCCAAAACTTCTGCAAATACAGAACAGACTCTACTTTCATCAGAAAATCTGGTGTTAATATTTGTAGGTAAAGACGCAGAAATCACTACCTTTCAGTACGAACTCTAGGGTGCTTAAAATATGACTAAAAATGTTCATTGAAAGTGATAAACATAGTGCTAGCATCAGATTAAAAATAGGGCTTTGTTTTTTTTAAAGTCATGGTGCTATAGCCCTGCGCTGTACCCTTTAGAATTCTTTTTTCTCTCCAGCTTGGGCTTAGGTGAAAAGGAAGAGAATGGAGGAAATCAATGAATGCGTAAAAAGTAAAAATCATCACACACTATACTAAGGGCTAGCCAATCTGCTAAGTACTTATGTATCTTACTGAGTTTAAAAGAAGTTTGGCATTAAGTGCTATTTTAAAAAGTTATTATACAGTTTTCACATGCTGAAATGTAGGCACAGGTAAGTGGTGAAACTGCACACAGATGGGGGGCAGTTTGATTCAGCTCTTGTCTAGAGTGCTGTCTTCTGGGCAAAGAAGACAGAAGAAGAGTTGTAGTGAAGAGGTGAGCGAAACTGGAAGAGACACAAGAAGAGATTGGAAGGTGGAAGCTGGATGGGACAGAGAAAAAAGGAAGGAGATGGGAGAGAAAGGAGGAATGAATAGAGAAAAAGAAGATAGGGTAGGTGAGATGGTCAGGGAAGAGGGGTAGGTCAGAAGTTGACCTGCAGGGACAGCTGAAGCAGCAAAGGCTTTGAGTTTGAAGAAGACCCTAACAATTTCTGACTGGAAAATAGCAGTACTGTATGACTACTATAAATATTTTACATACATTACTGATTTAATCCTCAGAGCCAATCAATGAGAGAAACATTCTTCCTGTTATATCGAGAAGTCTCAGGATCAGAGAAGATGAGATAAATCATTTCTTCTTCCACAGAGAACGTAGTGGGCTTTTTTTAAAAGAGGAAAAACACAAATAAGAACAAAGACAGAAACAAAGCAACTTAAAACAATACAAACGGTACAGAATTTCAAAATATAAATAGAAAACTAACAATAGTTGTTATATGGTGTATTGTTATCATCAAATTTGTTACTCAGATTACCAGATATAAGTATACAAGATTGATAAAACAATTAAAAATTAACTCTTTCAATAAACCTTAGTTTTTTTCTTGTCTTTTTTATTTTTTATTTATTTGGAAGATCATAATAATAATAGACAAGACATTAGAGATGCTACACATTTAAAAGAATCAGATGTGTGTCTGATTTACTTCACTTAAGAGTATGGCCTCTAAAAAAATCAGGCCCCCCAAATTAAAGACCTAATCCAAAAATGGGCATCTGAGATGAATACACACTTCTCAGAGGAAGAAGTACAAATGGAAAATAAATACATGAAAAAATGGTCCACAGCACTGGTCATTTAAGAAGCACAAATTAAAACAACACTGAAGGGCCAGGGAGATGGCTCAGTAGAATAAGCACTTCCCTGGCAAGCGCAAGGTCCTGAGTTCAATCCCTGGTTCTGCAAAAAATTAAAAAAATAAATAAAACAACACTGAGATACCATCTCATTCCAGAAAGAATGGTTATTATAAAAATATCAACTAATAACAAATGCTGGAAAGGCTGTAAGGAGAAAGGAATGCTTCTCTGATGTTGGTGGGAATGTAGACTGGCACAAGCAATATGGAAAGCAGTGTGGAGACTCCTCAGAAAAGTAGGATTGGAAGTCACATGTAGCCCAGATATTCCCTTTCTGGGTATTTCTCCAAGAGAACTGAAAATATACCACAGTGATATATGTGCACACCTGTTTGTAGCACAATTTGTCATAGCTAAATCTTGGAAACAACCCAAATGCCCATCACCTGCGGAATGGATAAAAAAGATGTGGTATTTTTATACAATGGAATATTACTCAGCTATAAAGAAAGATAAACTTGAAGGCTTTATAGGTAAATGGATGCAATTAGTGGGCTTTTGCATCCAAAGCAACTCCCCACAACCCAAAACAAAAGCTCTCATTTTCTTGGACCAGCCCATGCACTTGGTTTATTTTTATCTTTGATCCTTTCTTCTATTCACTTGATTCTCTCTTCTCAGGTAGCCAAAGAAACTTTCCACAGGGCCATTTCTTTTTGTAGTTTAAGGCTAAAGGTTAAGCCAGACAAAAAAGCAACATTAATTATAATACCATTTGAACAGGTGCATTGGGATTACTTGGAAAGTTTTTTTCCCAAGACTGAGGGGAAAGTTTGGAAAAATTGGAGAGGAGAAAGAAATGTTCCTGGAAGAAGTATTGCTTGAATTAAATTTTGATGAATGAAGTCAAAAGAGCAGTATGACACAGAAATTTTGAATGAATTTTGTTGATTGCACAACAAAGAACATGATCACTTGTCTTCTTGTTCAACTTTATCCTAACTGTAGTACTGGTAGATTATTAAATTATCTAATGTTATGGTCAGAGATTCACCAAACTATTCAAATAGTACACTAGCATGGCACACTAGCAACAAAAACCAGAACTCTCCTTTTGTGTCCCAAATGATGGAACACTTTAAAAGCTCTTGAAGAGATTGAGAAAGATGCCTTTCCTCCAGCCACAATGTTACAAATGTCCTTCACCATATAGATTGGAAATTTGTGCAGGGAACCCTCTGTCCAACCTTTCCCAGAGGCTCAGAGGAGGTATATCAGAGGTTGCCCCTAGGCCTAACCCTAAAAGGCTAATGTTGCTTCATAGAATTTCATGAGTTCAGGGATGAATCTTCCCTCTTCTGCTTGCTTTCCTCCAGAAACTTCTGTTTACTAATTTGGTATTAAGAAAATTTGCTCACACTCTGTGATGGGATCCTCTATTCTACTTGCAATGTTAGGTTTCTTTTTAAGATGCAGTTAATATGAAAGTGAAATATATTTCTTATGTTTCCATCAAACTCTGAAAAAATAAAGACAGACGAAAATGACCTAACATTACCAAAACAAACAAACAAACAAACAAGCAAACAACCCAAAAACCAAACCCTAGCAGAACTTAGCATGAGGACATACTTTATTTATGAAAATAAAGGGTATTCCTACCTTCTTAAGATGCAAAGTATGTCTGTGTTAAAAATGATAAAACTTAAGAAGCCATTATGAAAGAAATCAAAGAAAGAACTGTGACTGACTATAGAAAAAAATGCATGATGTTAAACTTAATGAAAAGGACTTGAATTTCAATGGGATTCATTCCTAACATAATAAAATAGGTGGTTGTATTACTTGTGGTCCTACAGAGAAACAGAACATATGGCTTATTATGAAGGAATTAGCTCCAGTGATGAAGAGGCTTACAGAGTTCAAGATTTTCAGACAGCAAGCCGAAGACCTAGAGAGCCAATGGTGTAAGTTGTAGTCTAACCCAAATGTTTTAGAACCAGGATTGCTGATGGTATAGTTCTAGTCCAAAGAAGGATAGACTCAAGCCCCAGGAAGAACCAACATTTCAGTGCTGGTCTAAAGGCAGAGAAAAACTGATGTCCTATTTCAGCATCAATCAGGTAGGAGGAATTCTCTCTAATCTGAGGGAGAATGAGCCTTTATATTGTATCACCTTCAATTTAATATCACATCAACTTCAATTATATTACCTTCAGTTTGATTGTATTGCATCACTTTAGGGAGAGTAACCTGCTTTGCTCAGAATACTTATTAAAGTACTAATCTTATTCAGAAACATGCTCACAGTTGTGCCTGGAATAAAGTTTGAAGAAATAACCTGCTCCTCCTCCCCAGACCTGTCAAGTTGACAAAAAGTAAACATCACAGGAATGCTTAATTGAAAAACAAAACAAAAAGAACTGCTTGGACAACAAAATTGCAAGAAGTTTTAATAAAATAATTCTTAAAGGCAAAAGAAAGAACAGGCCCCGAACAGAAATCAGCATTTGCAAATATAACACAAGTTCTACTGTTCAGTACGTTGTAGTATGGCTTTGAACTCGCAGGGGAAGTTATATAAAAAAATCTAAAATTCTTTTGGCATTTTTTGACTGCAGCTGATAGGTAAACAAATAGCTAAGAGCTATTTGTGTTGCTAAAAATTGTGGTATGACTAACTCCTGATGGAAATTGTGCTCCAAAGAGGCACACATTATGAAGTGCTTTTATTTTTGGTGTGTGTACAGAGAAGATATTTGAGCATTTTAAAGCAGACACCTCAAAAATGGTAACCATGACTACAGATGGGACTCCTGCAGGGGTCAATATTCACATAAGACTTATGCAACAGAAGCCCAATATGACAAGATTTTTATCAAGACACCAAATTTAAGCCAATTTATTGTACCACTGACCAGAAACCACTTTGAATTCTAAGTTTAAAAACCATACAAATAATAGCTAAGGTATTAACCATGGCCCCCACATACTTCTTACTCCAAATAGTTATAGGTAATGCTGAGAAAAATTTTGACTGTTGAAAGAAATTTACTTACAAATGTCCTCAAGGATAAAATCTTTATCTCAGCTTATTGGTGAAGACTGGGTCAAATATTTGTTTTTGTTGATTATACATAACCCTTTTACTCCAAATATTCTTTAAAAAATCATGTAAACTGGTTTGCCCATGTATAGAAAAATTTTATTTGAGAAACTCATGTGGCTAGAAATATTCTAGCCTAGGTTTTATACTATAAGTCGTTCCCAGTTATAAAAATTATGGACTAAATTTATACCACAAATCAAATTATAGAGCTGAACACTACTGACCAAAAATGACTTGATTTAAACATTGTAAGTTATCATTAAATTGCTTAATTTGCTTTTTATATTACTACTTTAAGTGTGAATGAAAATTACAAAGGGGAATTTTGCATTTCAGCACATAAAAATAATAACTAGAATTTTATAAATAGCCTGCATGTAGTTATCCTAAGTTGGGCGTTAGCAAATTATGCCCCATGAACCAAAGCCTGTCTTCCATTTATTTTTCTATGGCCTTCAGGCCAAGAATCATTCCTACATATTTCTTTTCTTTCTTTTCTTTCTTTCTTTCTTTCTTTCTTTCTTTCTTTCTTTCTTTCTTTCTTTCTTTCT
>NW_004524622.1:10587485-10589708 GCF_000260255.1 Octodon degus
TCTCTTTCTCTCTTTCTCTCTTTCTCTCTTTCTCTCTTTCTCTCTTTCTCTCTTTCTTTTGTTTTTTGGACCTGGGGGTTGAACTCAGGACCTTGTGCTTGCTAGGCAGGCACTTATACCACGGAGTTATCTCCCTGGCCCCTATATCTTTAAATGACTGAAATAATTTTAATGTGCTGTTTATGATATGACATCAGTAGTGAAGTTATTAATTCTCATGTCCTTAACCATTTTAAATTCCATAATTTTCTTGTCAGTTTATACACAGAAGGGGCAGCCATGCATGAATGGTAGAAGCTGGCTATCCTGATTCACCCATTATAAGGGTGTTCAGTGACTTAGCAGAGATAAGATTGTGATTTTCAGTGTTCAGTATGAAGAATCAATTTTTTTTTGCAGAATGTGAACCATATTTTATTATTTAACACTAACTGGCTTTAGAAATACATTTTATTGAAGACTTGATAATGTTGCATAATATAGGCAACAGACAATTACAAGTCAAAACAATACATACCTGTTAACTATGGTAAAAATTATTTCAATGAAAATCAAATAGTCTGAATTGTAGCAATGTCCACATATACTTCATGTGCTATTAAAGCTAAAACAAGAAGTGAGATTTTCATTACAACTCAAATTTGCAAAGACTATATTTGCTGAAATAAAACAGTAGTTTCAGTAATGCTTTTTTTTAGCCCTTGACCTAAATACTAACATTTTTTCATACTCCCAAATCCATGTAATTGTGCAATTGAGGAGTTTACACTTACCTTGCCTTAGAAGTAGTTAGTTGTCAATATAATGCATGCTACAGATATCAAGAGAAGGCTGTAATGAAATTGCATGAATTTCCAGATACAAACATTTTCAATTAAAATCATGTTTGATGTCAGTGAAAATGGAGAAAAGAACTAAAATAGTCTGCTCCTCTGAGATAGGAAGACAAGGTCTAAGTCTTTTCATTTTCTTTTTTTATTTACATTTTTTATTTCTATTTTTATTTTTTTCTATAATTTTATTGATAAACAAATAGCAATGAGACAGTTTCAAATCAAATTGGTGGGACAGTTTCAATAATCAACACATTGCATACATTCTTCCCATTGATTAATTGCTGTACAAGATGCAGACATGATATCCTACCCATAAACACCATCAGAACAGATCATTCTATTCATGAAGAGAATGTAACTATATATCTAACCTAACCACTTTGAATACACAGATACAAAATGGACATTCATCTGTGTACGCTTTTTTATTAAGTTCCGTTATTTGAATATTATAGGTGTGTAAACTCAGCAAAATATTCTAAAAGAGTCCAGTAGCCCATAATAGTATTGGGTCTTCCACTTGACTGGCAATGTCAGAAATTGTTGACCTGAGTCTCCTACATCTCAACATAAGAGCATGGCTTTACTACTTATATTTCATTTTTATACTTTTCTGCTGGATGGTTAAGACCAAGGTAAAGCAGGCCCTATGCAACAAGAGTTGTAGGTTTTGGGTCTGATAAGGTCAGTGAAATCCCCTCAGGATTTATCCTGAGATCCTGTACCTCAGATTGTATGTAGAACCTTTGTCAGTGTCACCCATGAGGATGAGTCATGGCCATTGCTTGGCCAGTGTGCTCTCTGTGAAAGCCTGAGAGAATGTTTTCTCTCCATGTGACTCTCCTTAGGCACACTATATCATCAATCACTTTCCTCTTTGGTTCCATAATCTCCTTGATCAGAAAATTTGGGACACTACTGAGTTAAATGATGTTACAGTATAAGTTCTCATATGTCCTGAGTCTTAATTGACCTTAGAAGGCTAGGGCCAAAATGTTGGCTTTTCTTGCAGCCCTCTTTTTTCTCTAATTTTGGTCTGCAAACTTAGGTTGTTAGCCATCAAGAAGACAAGCTTATTGTTATTACCATACATCTTAGGCTGTTAAGTTTAACCTCACTATCTGTCTGCATATCAAACATCTTAGGCATAACATGGAACAGGTATTTTTCATCAAGTATTGATATTTTGAACTTTAAGTCCCTATAGAATATGATGAAAAAGCATTTAAAAATTAGAATATATTTTTAAAACTAGGCATAAAGAATTATATACTTGTTATATTTACACGTAAGTTCAAAAATCTCACCCTTCTTCTTGAACATCCACCTACCCGAGAGACATCATAGCAGAAACTGGCATGTCATGATAAGCAGCCCATATTCAGAA
>NW_004524622.1:10590122-10595938 GCF_000260255.1 Octodon degus
TTGGTTGTTTCCAAGATTTGGCTATCACAAATTGTGCTGCTATAAACATAGGCACACATATATCACTATGATATGATGTTTTCAGATCCTCCAGGAAAATTCCCAGTAGAGGAATAGCTGGCTTAAATGTCATTTTCTTTGATGAGGGATATTACCTCAATGACATCAATCTGGTCCTACCCCCTTACTGCTACACGGATGAACTAGCATAACTGTCACCAGCATCTTCTTGCCATCTCTGCTTGCCTCACTGTTCTTGGGTCAGTCAAGGAGAGCTCGCTCCTGTGCGCTATCTCACTGTGCAGGCCATAATGAAGCCTTAGTCCTATGACCATATCACCTACTCATGGTTTTTTATGTTGGGTGCAGTGGGTTATGAAAGAGTTAGAATACTAAATCCTATATATCTCGACCATGCCTGGCAAGTGGAGGGCTGCTGAAGGGCTCTGGAAAGTAGCAGAGTAGCAATAAGTAAAGACTTAGAGAGACCCTCAGAGACCTGTGAGGACCTGCCGAAGAGCCCAAGTGAGATACCTGGAGTTCCAGAAAAGAGTGCTATAAGCTCTAGCTACTGAGTGGAGTGGCCAGAAACTACTAAGAACTGTAATACTTAAAAGCTGAAAGGTGCTGGCACTCAGAGCTTGAAGCTGTAACACTAAGGGCTGAGAGCTTGTGGCACTCAAACTCTGGGGCCTCTAACATCAAGGAGGCTACACTTGCCATTTTGGGATTTCCGTCCAAATTGAGCAACAATCTTCAGCAGGTTCATAACTTCTTGCAGCATGGTATAGGGATTCTCTCCCTGTTAGAGTCTTGAAGAAAAGGCAAACAAAAACAACATTGTTAGCAGGCTCAAGAGCCAACCCATGTCTGAGTGTATTATTATTATTATTATTATTATTATTATTATTATTATTATTATTATTTTGGTGTGGCTAAGATCCCATGCTAATCAGCGATACTTCCTCATAAAAGGAATAAAAGATATTTTAGAAATGATCAGAATCAACCTTTTCTAGACTGAAAAAATTAACCAAAATCCCCAGGAGTTAGGAGAATATTTTATCAAGAAGAAACTGTTTGGGGCTGTCAAGATAACTCAGCAAACTAAAGCATCTGCTTAGGCAGGCTTAGGCAAGTTCAGAGATCATACCACATGCTGCTCCAGTCCCACCCCAAGGGCAGGCTGAGCCTGCCAGAGTCCAGGCATGGTGGCGCATGCCTGTAATTCCAGCTCTGGGGAGGCTGAAAGCAGGAGGATCAATGAGTCTAAGCTGCATAGTGAAACCCAGTAACAAACAAATACATTAAAAAAGAAGAAGAAGAAGAAGAAGAAGAAGAAGAAGAAGAAGAAGAAGAAGAAGAAGAAGAAGAAGAAAAGAAAAAGGAAAAAACTATTTGAACCTTGGTAAGAAGAGAATACCCTGTGGCATTTTAACTTACCCTGGTCTTTGGTAGTGGCCCTAGAGAGAAAAACAATCTCCATTAGTGTTCACTAGTGGAAAAGACTTAACAGAAAATAAATATACGATATCATGGAGGATTTCATAGGTAGGCTTACAATGGCCACCTGCAGATGTAGAGGTAAAAGAATACAAATGGCTATCTGTATACTGGGTACTCAAGATGATTGAGTCAAATCTGAAGGCCTGGAGCACACTGCAGAGTCACCAGCCAGCACAGTCTGTGTTGCAACACCAGAGGGTGTGCCCTGGAAGGGTAGAGTCTGCAGGGGAAACCTGAGGTATTGGAAACAAATGTCCAAAGGCGATGGTGAAGATTGGAGCCCTCCAGAATGATACAAGAAATGATCTTCTCCTTTCCCTTTTGATTCTGTCCAGGCTACAGGTCAATTAGCTGGTGCCACTCACATCTGGAGTGTGTCTTCCCTTCTTAGTTTGTGGCCTACCTGCCAATCATTCACTGACACACCCAGACCTCACCAATCTGCTAGAAAGTTCTTATTCAAGTTAATTTAATGTATCACAGTTGACAATAACACAACCTGTGTTCCCAGCTCAGGTCCTGATACCAGACGGAACACAATGGACATCATTCATAACCATTTGTGACTGTGACCCATCTGGTGACTTACTGAGGAATCCATGCAGAGGGCTTGTCTTTCTTGTTCTGGTGGACTTGGACAGTGCTGAGATGGTTACCTAGGAGGTATTTGTGGAAAATGTTAGCAATCACTTCTACTGGAAGCAAGGAATAACAGTTGGGAAAACAATAGATTAACAAAAATCTTAGGGCAAGAAGGCTTTGAAATGGTTCAACATATTCTTAGGAATATAGAAAGCTGGGCACATGCCCCAAGGATGTGTGCACAGACAGCAAAGATCTGAGAAGGCACAACATACTCACCTTTTGTTGACCTCTGTCATTGACCAAGTAGGAAGCAAAAGCTGGGGCGAATATATAAATGGTCTGGCTGAATTCTGAAGCCATGAGTTTATGCATAAAACAGAACTCCTTTTATAGACTGGGTCTAAGGCTGCAGACTCTTGGTTCTAGTCACTTAGTAAATTCTAGAAAATCACCAGCTGACTGTTAAACTAAAAGAACCACTTCCACACATAACAAAGCATACAGACTTTATAAAATTAGCTCAGAACAATCACTAAACAAATGACAGAAATTAAAGCAATACCAACAAAAGAGGGGAATCTGATTTTTTAAAATTTTTATTAATTAATTAATTTGCTTTATTTATTTATGTGTGTGTGTGTGTGTGTGTGTGTGTGTGTGTGTGTGTGGCCAGCTTAGCCCACCACGGGGCAGGGCTGGCTGGCATGTGGTGCTGGGGTATTGAACCACGGTCCCTGTGCTTTGCTAAGCTTTATTCTAAGTAAGTGCTTTAGACCACTGAGCCATCTCCCCAGCCCCCAGGGAATCTGATTTTTAAAGTTACCACATTCTAATATTCAAACTATTGAGTTTTCAATAAAAATACAAAGAATGCAAAAAATAGAGAATACTAATAAAAAGATGCAAATTAGAGAAAGAAACTCAAAGAAATTCTGGGGCAAAAAAGTATACCTGAATAAAAAAACATCATTAGAGACTGTTAGGGTTTGTGTGTAGTTGTCCCTCCAAAGCCTCATATGGTCACTGGGGCGTGGTTCTAGAGTTTGTGATTAATTCATGATCCAAGGCTGGGATTATGGATCTGAGTATTGCTGCGGTTATGGGTGTGAGTTCTACAGCCACCCTGCAGCAGACAGGCTGAAGGCAGCATAAGGAGGAGAGAGGCTGGCCACGGCTGCCACGGCTGCCACGGCTGCCCCTGCTCCTCCTCTTTACTCTCTTGTTCTTTGCCTTCTTTGCCACTGCCATGAATGACTGGGCTGTGCCATGTGAAACTCTGCCTTGGAGCCAGTTTCGGTATAGACTGAAATTTACACTAACTGTGAGCTAAAAAAACCTTTCCTTCCTTAATTTTGGGTATCAGGTATTTTGTCCCACAGAAGGGTAACTGAGACTGAGAGGTTCAGTAGCAGATAGGAGCAGGCAAAATTTAGTAAACATTAAAATGGGTCATTTGAAAAAAGGAAAAAAAAATGACATAACCTAAAAGACCAGAGGAGAGATCATCAAATTTACTAACATAAACATAATGGAAGTATCAGAATGAGATGTATAGAAAAGGACAAGAAGAATATCTAAAAAAGTGGCTGGAAGCTTCTCAAATTTGACAAAAAAATGAGTCCATGCATCTAAGCTGCTCAAAAGCCTCCAGGCTATACTAAGACAGATTACACTGTCAAAAGTCAAAGACAAGAGAATCTTGAAAGCAGTAAGAGGAAAATGCCTCATCATATACAAGTGGATTTTGGTGGATTAACAACTGGATTATCATTAAAAGTCACTAAGGATCTGTAAGAAGAAATGAAAAGCACAGATGAAGGTAACTATATAAGTAATTTAAAATGAAATACAAATGTCTTTTTCATATTTTCTTTCAAAATACAGTACAGTTACATTAAAACATAAAAATTATGAGAATATTGTGAAAAATTAGATAATGTACTTGAAATTCATTGAAGAAGAAACAATCTAAATAGATACATGACAGGTGAAGAGAATAAATTAGCAATTAAAGAATTCACCACACCTACAAAAAAATGAACAAAATAACAATGAAGCAAGGACCACATACTGGTTTATTAGTAAATATCATCACATTTTTGAAGAATTCACACCACCCTTTCTAAGCTCTACTAAACTAGAAGAGGAAGGAACACATTCATTGGGCTAGCACTACCTATATCAATAAAACTCTGCACAAAAGACTAATATCTATTACAAAAATAGATGTAAAAATACTCAACAGATACTAACCAGCCACATGCAACAACATATGAAAAGCATCACACCATTACCAAGTGAGATTTACCCCAGGAATGCAAAGGTGCTACAATGTAAAAAAGTCCATGAATGTAATACATTATATTAATAGCAGGAGGGAAAAATAAATCACATGAAAAGAAATTGTCCAAATCTGTACTCTTTCACAATGAAACATTTAGCAAAACAGAAACTCAAAGCAACTTTCTTGACCTGATAAACACCATTTATGAAAACTGTACCAAATAGCATTTACTGTATAGTAAATAGCTGACAGTTCTCCTTTACTATGAGGAACAAGACAAAGATGATCACTTCTGCCACTGCTTCATCATTACATTAGGACTTATTGGTAAGAGCAATTAGGCCAGAAGAAATAAAAAAAAAATCCAGATTGGACATTAAGAAGTACAATTGTTCCTATCACAGATGATTTTACTTCATATATAGAAAACACTTAATTCATATACAGAACTATCAGCATTAACCAATGAGTTCATGTAAAATACTTTGCAGCATCTGTGTCCTCTACCCTTCAACTGTCGGTTGCATCCCTCCAGCACTGGCAGGTGTTTCTATCACTGCAAATGTACAAGAGGGAGAAAAATCCCAGGCCAATAAAAATAAAGTAGGCATGTGTGGTCATTGTAGGGGGCTGTATTAGTCATATTTTCCTCCTTCTCTTTTCCTTTTTTTCTCTACTTTCCCCCTTTTCTCTGTTTTTTGAAAGGTTGTTTCAGAAAGCCACATGGGAAGCAGAAGGAATAATTTTCTGACTATAACATATAGGTGGTTTAGCTTTCTTCAGGTAGCAGGAGCCTTCAGGGAAGCAGGAAAACTTACCGAGGAATGTTCCTAGAAAGACAGAGCCTTGAACATCAGTGTGCAGCTTCAGTTGAGATTCCCAAATGTCTGAAGGGCAGAGGAGCTGAAGTATGGCATGGTGGGGCTAGGTTGGCGTTGACACCAATGTGGACCAGGACAGCTGCCCGGCGTCCTGCTTTGGCTATGACTCAAGGTTCGTTATGCAACCTAGGGTGGCCACGTTAATGACTAAAGCCGTATTTTCATCCAATAAATAAGGTGCAGGCTTGGGGTCATATTTAATTTGATTTTAGAAAAATAAACGGATACTTCTTGCATGGAGTAAAATTCACACCTGCCTTGCATGGAACACAGCCGTCTTCATGATCTGCCTCAACAGGGCTGTCATTTTCCAGTGCATTTTACACCACGTGGCTATGATGAGCCTCCTGCATGTGTATAATACTGGTGGGTGTTGTACTCTCTTTTTCTTCCAGACTTTTGGTGAATTTACTGCATGTATTGAAATGTTAGCTCTTAGGAAACATGACAATGTTAAGCCATGCAGTTATATATAAAAGATGAGCAAGGCAATGATCCGGAGAATATTCAGAAGATTCTTTAATCTAGGAGTTAATTGGAAAGATTCTCACCCTGACTAA
>NW_004524622.1:10596958-10604059 GCF_000260255.1 Octodon degus
TATTCAAAGTGGTTGGGATAGATATATAGTTGCATTCTCTCAATGAATAGAATGATTTGTTCTAATGGTGTTTGTAAATAGGATCACAAGTCTGCATCTTGTACAGCAATTAACCACTAAGAAGAATATATGCAGTGTAGTATTTGTTGAAACTGTACTTTCGATCTGATTTGAAACTGTCTCACTGCTATATGTTTATCAATAAAACTTTGAAAAGAAAAAAACAGCAACAACAAAAAAAGAAATGTTAGCTCTGAAATCTTTGTCTCTTCAGGCAGAGATAATGTTTCCTTCCTCTGGGCTTGCTCATCTTTCGTTTATACCTATATTAAGAGGCTTTTCTTATTGCACTATAATTACGTGTTTGTCTGTTTCTTCCACCTGGCAGGCAATATCTGCAGAGCAGGGAGAACTTGCCTTATTTGTCCGCCCCCACCCCCACCCCAGTCCCCACCCCAGTCCCCACCCCCACTTAGCACAAGGTCTATTAGCAGGCAGCTGCTACGTGGTTATTGAGTGGAAGAATGTACCAGGTATAGTTTTGTTTGAAAACAGGGACAGAACTGTGTGATTGTGTGATTGTGTGTGTGTGTGTGTGTGTGTGTGTGTGTGTATGTATGTGCATGCAGGCACATTGTAGATAGAACCTAGGGCCTTGTATGTGATAAACATGCAGTCTATCACCACTGAGCTATATCCCTAGTCTGACAATTTTGCTTTCAAGTTATTTTGAAGAATATAGGAGGATTCTTAAAATCCTAAGGAAATTGGGAAATGTAGAATAAGACACAATAAGCCTTAAATGAACACCTTTATTCTTGATATTTTAATTATTTTTAAACACCAATGCCCCTTTAGTTTCTCCCCTAATTACTGGAACCCTATAGAGTAAAATTACTCCAAACGTGGTCTGCCCTCTGAATTGCCATTTTCTTTCTCTTTGCCTCTTGACTCCATTCCAACCAGTTTTTGTTCTTGTTTTTATTTTTTTTGGTGGTACCAGGGGATCAAACTCAGGACTGTGTGCTACTCAGGCAAGCACTTATTCCACTGAGCCACCTCCCTAGTCCCATCAGCCAGATTTTGTCCCCACCACTCCATTGAAATAGTTTAGTTTTTCCTTCCCTTGAAACATATTCTTACCTTGCCTCTAGACAAACTTTTCTCAGTTCTCCTCATTCATCGGCCTCTCCTTGGTCTCGGTTGGTGTCTTTCCCTCTCCCTGACCTCGGGATACTACAGCAACCCAGAGCTGACTCCTTACGCCTTGTCTCAGTTGCTCTTCTCTTGTTGTTGGGACAAATACCCGACACCCAAAATGAAGGAAGGAAAGGTTTATTCAGCTCACGATTAATGAAGATTTTAGTCCACACTTGGCTGGCTCCAAGGCAAAGTGACACAGGGCAGAGATCACCCAGTTCATGTGGCGGAACAACAACAATGGCAACAGAGAGAATCTGTCTCTGTCTCTTAAATTGCATTCAGGCTCTCTGCCTCAGGCTGGGGGAAGTACACACACCCATAATCCCAGCAGGACTAAAACCCATAATCTCAGCCTTGGATCACCCATAATCCCAGTGGACCATAAATTAATCTCAAACTCTAGACGTCCCCGACCCATGACTATATGAGGCTTTGGGGGGACAACTAGACACAAACTATGACATGCTTCTTCTCTATCTTCACTTCCACTTGAAAGATATTCAAGTTGAACTTGGACCTGCCTACCTGACATCTCCACCTGAATATGTTACAGAACCTCAAACTGAATGGGTCCTTTAAACAAAAGAACTCCTGAAGCTGTATATGGATTGCATTTGAAATTCAATAATAAATGTTAACTCAATCAATAAGAGATTGCTACTTTTATATATTTTTTCTTTAAATTGAGAAACTTAATTTTTGTTTTCATTAGAAGTTTTAGGTTTGGACCAGGGAGTTGACAATATCAACTATTTCTTGGCAAAAATCTTTACAGGGAAGTTCCTTTTGTAAAATTTCATTGCTAAGTAGATTCCCCACTAGAGGGTGTGCATGCCTCACTTGCATTTCAAAAAGTTTTTTTTTTTTTTTATTGTGTAATTAATAAGTAAAATAAATACTGCTCTCAAATGTATCTGTTCTCTTATTTACTAGTCATCTTATTGGGAGGAAATTTTTTAAAGGTTGCATTTATCTTGTAAAGAGAATGAAATTTTAAATGAAAGGAAACATAAAAGTAATACACAATGTAGGCAGAGACATTACCTTAAAATATGAATGATGGGGCCGGGGAGATGGCTCAGTAGAATAAGTGCTTCCCTGGCAAGTGCAAGACCCTGAGTTCAATCTCTGGTTCCACACCCCTCCCCAAAAAATAAATAAAGTAAAACAAAATGTGAATGACCCCAAAGGACAGCCAAATAGCTCAGCGGATTAAAGCACCTGCAAGCAGGTGCAGGGGCAGGGCTTGCCATGCCAGCCCCACCCCAGGGCAGGCTGAGAAGGTGATGGAGGTGTGCGCCTGTAATCCCAGCACTTGGGAGGCTATAAACAGGAGAATCACTATGAGTCTGATCTAGTAGAGGGACACTGAACACCCTGTAGACCCTTGCTTAAAATACAGAAAAAAAAAGAAAAAATATGAATGACTTGTTTACAGACATTAATTTTTATAATTTTAAAGATTAATTAATTAATTAATTAGATACAGGGTCTCACTACACAGCTTGGACTTGTGGTGATCCTCCTGTTTTCAGCGTCCCCAGCACTGGAATTACAGGCGTGTCCACCACACCTGATGGTCTCCTGGCCAGCTCAGCCCACCTGGGGCACGGTCAGCGTGGCACATAGTGCCAGGGGTAGAACCTGGTCTACTATACTTGCCTAAGCAGGCGCTTAGTCCACTGTGGCTATCTTGCCAGCCCCAAAATCTGAAACTTCTTGAGTGCCAACATGATGTCACAGGTGGAAAAATGCCATACCTGACCTTATGCAGTGGGTCTCAAAATGCGCTAAGATATTGCGTAAAATTACTTTCAGGGTTTGTGTTCAAGGTACAGCTAAATAAAACTCAAATGAAGTTCATGTTTAGAGTTGATCCCGTCCCTAAGATTTCTCCTTATATATGGAAAAGTCAACAATCTGGAAAAATATGAAAGACAAAAGGGATTATCCACATCAGAACTGGTCACAGTGTCTTTTAATATGTATCCCATATGTGTTCACTGAATGACTGAAAAAATAAAACTGGTATAGTTTCTCATTCTGTACCTGGAAATATTCCAAAATCTGAAAAAAATACAAAATGTGAGCACTCTTCTGCTTCCAGGCACTGTGGATTACGGGGTTCTCAGTGTGTTCAGTGTGCACCTACACATTCCAGGTTTTCACCTCTCTTTTCAGCCACTGTTACCTCCTGCCATTGTCAGCACAACATCAGGTCCAGGCTTCTCTTTTGGTAGAACGATCACCTCTATTATAGTATCCCTGGTGATGGCCAACTTGTTAGATTTTTAATTTATAAGCTGTCACCGTGCATAAACATAGTTGTTGAAAAGCTTGGCCTCTGCAGCATGACCTCGCTCACATTGGTGTATCATGTTACACCCGAAAGCAGGAAATAATGCAGAACAGTAAGGGCCTGAGAGGATGTGGGGAACCCACCTAGGTTGTCCGCTGCCTTGGGTATGGCAATTTATGGAAGATAGGGGGACGACATCAACATGCTGAACTGACCAGAGCGGTGCCAATAAACCCCATGGGCCACGGAAGTCTACTGTGCTTGTGCTTTTTAAGTAAATGCAACCGTCAGAGTGGGCTGCTGTATGGGAAAATAAACTCTCCTGGCTGATGTTCTGTGGATGGGCGTGTGTGGGTTTGCACAGATATGATGAGGGTGTGCATTTAGATGAGCTAGATGAGCACCTAGAGGGAGAAGGGCTTATAAAAAGCTGATAATTTATTTTGCAGAACTCTGCTGCTCTTCTGTACTGCCCCAGAGCAGTTTTGGGAGTGGGAGATTGCCAGTTGGAAACATCAGAAAGCAGTATTCTCAGGTGCCCTTACTTATAATTTTATGAGAAAACCGTGATAGGAGAATGAGGCTCTAGATGAGGATTGATAGTTTTTAAGGCAGTAGTTTTTTAAATGAAAGAAATAAAAGGGATAAAAATAAAAGATGTGATTTGATTTAGATGTCAACACCGCTTATGATCTGCAGCGTAGCTGCCCAAGAACAGGGGACAGGCGATACATATTTTGAAATTCCAGGAAGCTAAGAGCAAAAGGAACGGCAAACTTCATTTTGAAAATGAATGGCCCGATATTTAATGAATATTTTGTGATGTTATAACTCTAGTTTTTCCTTGTGAGAAAAGCATGGCAAAATATCTATGAAATGTTAGCATTTTTATGGGGATGTAATTATTTGTTAGTGAAGGTTAAAAGGAAACAGAAAGAATTCCAGATTGGTCTGTCAGGATTTCAAAATAATACAATGATAGATGAAATTTAAAGCCAACGATAAGCAAAGTAATGCTGCAGAAGCCAAGCTTTTCAATCGCTATATTTATGCATTGTGACAGTTTATAAATTAAAAACCTAGCAACCTTTAAGAAATACACTCAGCCATATATAATAGAAGGATAATATGAGAGAAGTGATTGTTCTTAGAAGAGGGAAGTCTGGACCCAATGTTATATGGACAATAGGAGAGAAAGTAATTTTGAAAATAGTATTTAATGATTATTACTTGGTGCTTTTATATGTCATGTAATTGAACAGTTGTTGTGGACTCTATTTTTTTCTCTCCAAGTTTGTATGCTGAAATCCTAATGCCCAGTGCAATGATGTCAAGGGAGGCCATTAGAAGTGATCAGGTCAGGAGGGCAGAACTCTAATGAATGGGATTAATGCCTTCATAGGAGAAATTCTAGAGAGTTCTCTCACTTTCTCCTGCCGTGTGAGGTCACAACAAGATGGCCATGGATGTGCCAGAACACCAGCCTCACCAGGTGCTGAAATTGCTAGTGCCTTGACCTTTGCTTCCTCAGCTTCTAGGGGTAAGAGACACACGTTTGTTGCTAAGCTACCTACTTTATGGCATTTTTGTTACAGCAACCCTAATGAACTCAAACAAAGCAAAGACAAGAACCAGAGCTACTGTGAAATTGTACATGGGCTAGATAAGTGTTGGTAAGAATGTAAGAATGTGGGTGGGCAATGACATTGATTACAATTTCAAATAAAAATAAAACAATTTCAAAATCTGTATAATCATTAATGTGGAATATTGCCTTAGTAACATTTTTTTTTTTTTTTTTTGGTGGAACCGGGGATTGAACTCAGGCCCTTGCGCTTGCCAGGGAAGCGCTTACTCCACTGAGCCATCTCCCCAGCCCCTTAGTAACATTTTAAGGAATTTTTAGGAGGCCTAAAGTTAATTCTTCTCCCTCCCCCTCCCCTTCTCCCTCCCCCTCCCCCTCTCTCTTCCCCTCCCCCTCCTGACTCACAGTGATCCTCTTGTCTCAGCCTCCTCACCGCTGGGATTGCAGGCATGCACCACAATGCCCCACTGCCTGGTTTTGGTGACACAGGCATGTGGTTCCGGGGATCGAACTTGGGTCCTTGCTCTTGCCAGGTAGGGGGTTAGACCGCTGAGTTACCTCCCCTGCTGATAATTCTAGACCTCAAAAGCAAAAATTGAGACATCTGATCTGGTCATATCTGATCTTGGACAAATACGAACTTTGGAACCCAGCTTTTAGTTCTTCTCTCCTATATGGAAGGGGAACAAATGGCTTCTTAGATGCCCTCCAGCTATGAATTATTTTTCTTTTATTTGATAATTCTGTGTTACTGTAATGTCAAAGAGACTTCCTCACCTGATCTTTTGAAGTACTGGATAGTATTGTTTGCATTGTAATTGGACTTCTACTGCTCTTCTGACTTTATGAGATGTTTTGCTCAGCCCAGGCAGAGGAGGGCCCCTGAATTGTTGGTCATAACAAAGGAACTACGAGCACTGGCTCAACATTTAGGGGACACTTTTTCTCTTAAATTGTTTTCAATGTATAAAGGAAACAATGTAGGCACAGTATTCAGAGAAGCTTGAATTCGAAACACAATTAATGCTCATCAATTGATTGCAATAGCAACTGTTTCCTTGTCAGCAAAAATAGGGCTACTTTCCGCTATGAAGAATGAGATTTTTCAGCACTAAGAGCAATATATTTTTTAAGTATTTGTTTCTTTTCTCCTTATTTACAATCACCAGGGCCCAAAATAGAGAAGAAAACAGATTTGGTTAGTTTTGGATTCTTAAACTAAAGAAATCACTGCTAATTTCCAATAAAACCTTCAGACAAAACGGAATGGAGCAAATTTCACAAATAATAAAAATCAGCCACACTAAGAGGGTCTGAATACCAAAGGAGATCTCAGGCCGTAGGTATTAAATCAACGTATACTTCCAGGTTCTTCCGAGGAACGTTGCACACGGTCATTTCTTTGCTTACATACAAGTTTCCAGAATGCCATGGGGAAAAAAAAAATAACCGTCATTTCAGTAATTAGGCTTCCAAGATTGGACACGAATAAAGGCAGCCAGGGTCTCTGGGTGCCTGGGAGGTTAGAAAGAGTTTAACTCCCCGTGGGGGCCGAGCCCCGAGCCCCCAGCTCCCCTTGGTGCTAGGGTCTTAGGGCTTCCTCTCCTCTGCCTTTCTTCTTTTCACCTGAGCGCCTATATTCATCCCATTTGGCTGCTTTGCCTTGGCTATCTTTGCCTTCTGCCACAAATACTCAAACTGGAAAGGGAAGAATTGGCCTGCTTGTTTAGTGCTGAAAGGGTTTTTTAATTACAAAGGGCTGAAGGGGGTGGGGTGGGGGTGAAAAAAAAAATCCCCCAACAAGATTCTTCACTTCGCGGAAAATCTGCGACTCCCACGGGTCCTCTTAAAAGAAAAGAGCCCCCCGCAGATGGCCTTCTTCTGGGAGAGGCCCGATTCTCCTGCTTCAAGGCGAGGTCCCCGAGCGAGCGCACCGGCCGGGAGCCCCAGAGGCGCGCGGCGCCGCCCCCCGGCGGTGGGGAACGCGCAAGCGGCTGCGGCGCTGCCCGCCGGG
>NW_004524622.1:10604513-10618446 GCF_000260255.1 Octodon degus
GGGCTTCGGCGCGGCGGCACGATGGTGATGGACGCTAACAGCAGCGGCCGTCCGGATCTGTTCGGGCACCTCCGCTCCATCCTCCTGCCCGAGCGCGGGCTGCCGGAGCTGAGCCCCGACGGGGGCGCCCAGCCGGGTGTCCTCTCCTGGACGCCGCACCTGCTGACCGGGGTCCCCGAGGTGACGGCCAGCCCCTCGCCCACCTGGGACGGGACCCCGGACAATGTCTCCGGCTGCGGAGAGCAGATTAACTACGGCAGAGCCGAGAAAGTTGTGATCGGCTCCATCCTGACGCTTATCACGCTGCTGACGATCGCGGGCAACTGCCTGGTGGTGATCTCCGTGTGCTTCGTCAAGAAGCTCCGCCAGCCCTCCAACTACCTGATCGTGTCTCTGGCGCTGGCCGACCTCTCGGTGGCCGTGGCGGTCATGCCCTTCGTCAGCGTCACTGACCTCATCGGGGGCAAGTGGATCTTTGGGCACTTCTTCTGCAACGTCTTCATCGCCATGGACGTCATGTGCTGCACGGCCTCTATCATGACTCTGTGCGTGATCAGCATTGACAGGTAAGGGCCAGGCCGCCCCGTCCCGGGTCTGGCCGGGATGTGCTCGCTGCTCTGCTCAGCCCTGTGCTCTCGCCTTTCCTGGGAGGATTAGGGCTGATTTCACGGGGGGAGGGGGGCTGGGGGGAGGAATGAAAGGCTGAGCTTAAAATACAGTCCCACACGCAGCAACCCTACATACAACTTCAGTGACAGCCTATACACATGCACCTTTAAAAGAAAAACCTGAAATGTTCTCGTTTATTGTAGTAATAATTTTAAGACCAAAGTTAGATACTGTTTTACTTTACGCATTAGCAGTTCCACCAGGGGGTTCCTTGGCTTAGTTTTCAGAAGGAAGAGATTTGATGCTTTTTGACTTGGTAAACCCTTGCTTTAATAAACCAGATGCAAAAAAGCTACCCTGCTTTTGATTGTAGGAGCAATTCCCTAGGCCAATGAAAGGAGCTTGGATGGTTCCAGAAGTAGGGGTTTACCTGTCTTAAACGCTTTATTCTTGTAATTGCTAATTCTCAATCTCGTTCTTGTGGAAGTCTGATTTGAGCGTTTGACAATGCTGGTGCTTTCTTGCCAGCTCACTGACTGGACCCTTACTCCTTGTCGAAAAGGTAGGTTCTAGTTTTTCTCTATTGTATTCATTGGAAACCGTTTCTTGGGAACTCCCTCAATGAAGTAATCAAAACAGGGATGCTAGAGGAGATTGCAGCTCTGAGTGTCAATTTGAAGTAGGAAACCTCCTGTTCTCTATAGACACTAAGATTTTAAGATTTTACAGTGAAGCTAGAAGTTGTCCCCAGAAATATTATGCAACTGAGAACCTTTAATATGGTCTCAGTGCTCTTCAACCACAGATCAGTTCTGTTTCACTTGACCTGAAATAATCAACCATAATCTTCACACCCAGAATTGTGCTGGTGGCTTATAAACCAGCACAGATTAGTAGCCTGTAGGATTTGATGATACAGTTAAACAGTTGCTTTTTTCCTTTGCCTATACAACCTCTAAGTATATAGACCTTCCAACATAGGAAAATAGTTGATCCTTCACATTTCAAATGACTGCCTCAGAAGATGATCCAGAATGCAAATGAGATTTTCCTTCTTTTCTTCCTTGAAAACACTGCTGTTGGTGGTGTGCTGATATTTAAAATGCTTTGCTATCTTACTGTTTGACCAGGATTTATAATTATTAAATAAAGGGGAGCTAGGAGAGGGAATATCTTCAAGAAGAAAAAAAGGAAAACCTTATAGTGGTATTTAGTTATAACTTTAGGTTAAAAAAAAACTGAACCTGCCATTTTATATCTCATGGCAGGAAGTTCTGACAGCAAACAAGGAATTATTTTAAGAACGGAGCATGAACTGCCTATGTGAGAATATTGGCACCCAACTTGGCAGCTGAAATTCTGAATTACTGTAGTTAAGAATGACAAAAACATATGCATTTACAGTCTGGCAGTGGCAACAGGAATTAGGAGCATGCACTCAGTGTACATATTAAGTATAGACATAAATTGTAAGTAAAGAAATCTGACTGCTCAACCAACCAAAACAGTGCTTCCTCATGAATGGAATCGTTTTAAATGGAACTTGGTGTAGTAAAACAAATGACAGTTTATGCCCCAAGTAGTGCAATTTTCCATTTAATACTTGATAAATGAAAAATAAGTAGCACATTGTGCTAACTTGTCTCCTAAGACACACAGTGCTTTTTTTCTGCTGGGCACGTCCAGGTTTGTTTGGGGTCACCCTGTGAATCCTACACCTGAAGTCAAGCCATTCGTCCCAGAGTGAGCATGGGTGATGTGGCATGGGCGAGACCGTCTTGAATATAGAGAAGAGGTTAGTTCACCTTGGCAAGAGGTTCTGGTTTCTTCCTTAACTGTATCCCTGTGGTTGTAGGAAATTATGGTAATATAGGCATATAGATTTTTTCTCTTTTTTTTTTCCCTCTGAGAGTGGCCCCATGGTGACTTCTGCCTAAAAATAATTTTAGAAGATCAGCATATTATTTCTTTGCATAAAATGAAGAATTGATAAAATTAGAAAAAACAGATTGATTTTCTTCTAAGAACATGCAACATGAAAACAGAGAAAAAAGGAAATGCATTTGCTATCCAAGGTGAATTATTCCCCAAAAGAATATTTCTTTCAGTTCTAATGCAGAATATGCCAGATGATATAAATGTGATATTAAAATGTGAAAAATTTCATCTTCATTCATTCCCGTATTAATTTCCTCTTGAGTACCCAATATAGGTTACAATGTACTCTACGGAGCACAATAAAAGATACATGTCAATATTCTTGCTTTTGAACTTATCCTACTGTATTGTGAGAATTTGCATGCCTGTCAGGCATTTCAAATGCTGGCCAAAATGAAACCTCTGATTTTTTTTCATAACCACTCCCTACAATGCTGCAGTGTTTTCCCAGCTTTTTCTAATGCGAAGCCATATTGTTCTTCACAGACTTAAGATCTCCCGCCTCCCACCCTTTTCATATAATGATGCATGTTCATTGAAAAAGGGGTAACCCCTGGATGGGAACTCTTTATCTTTCTACCACTAATTAGTCTTCCTTGAATTCTACTCTTCCTTTTGTTTCTTTTTAGTTAACAAGCAAGGTGCCATTTGTTCTGGTGAAGACCAACCTCCCAAACTTTATGTTCTGCACCCTCACCTTCTCAAGAACTTTGTGTCCGTGTTGATTCCACATCTCCAGTCTGTCTTCAGGTTTTCCTCTCTACTTATCAACCACAAGCTTATGTCTTGAAAAAACTTTTACTTTTTTGGTGGGGGCCTTCTTTCTCCAGTTAGTGCTCTACTTCTCAGTTAAAGCTTCAAAGTCTGAGACCTCAAGCGGTCTTTCCTTTCTTGCTCCTTAGCAGTGAGTTTGGCAGTCTCTGGGCTTACTGTAGAATTTGAACTGGGCTTCCTAGCTTCCCTTCTATCCACCCTCCCATCCATTTCCTGTGAAGAAGCTAGAATGGTCCACTTAATTTTTTTTTTAAAGTGAGATAATGTGGAGTTACAGCAAAATACACAATTCTTAGATTGCTGTACTGTCAGTATAATCAGTACTGCAGCTAAGATATAGAATTTTTTCATCTTAGAAAGTTCCTTTTTAAAAATAGAAGTCAAGTTACCTTCTATATGTAGTTTCAAAACATGCAAAAACAGTTCTATACATTGTTTAGTGGAGCTTATGTAAGATGTAAGAGTTAAAAATCATGTAGAGGAATGATGAACATCAAATTCAATAAAGTGATTTTCTATCTCTGCCGGGGTGGGGAGAGTGTGACCGCTGTATGTGCAAGCAACTGTGTTGGGACTGTTTTGTTTCTTGATATCAGTGGTGGCTAAGTGTTGTTATTCTTTGTATAACATTTTTTTATGATCAAATATATTTTTAAGCTTACTTTTAAGAAATACATATTGAAAAATGCACAATACTAGGTGTTGTGAATTCCTTTATTTCTTTTTTTTGTGGTATTGGGGTTCAAACTCAGGACTTTGTGCTTGCCAGGCAGGCACTTATGTCGTTGAGCTATATCCCCGGCCCTAGTTATTTATAGTTGAGTGTTGTGAATTCCTGCAAAGTAAATATGTCCTGTTGGAAAGTAGACCCTTGCCAACCGCCCAGCGCTTCCCTTTCCATGCCCAGCCCTTGTCACCAGAAACCCATTTCCCTAACTTTCCACGTCACAGCATGATTCTGCTTAGCCAGAACAGCATTTAGGTGGAATTGCATCTCCTTTGATTCTGGCTTCCTGTGCTCGTAGCCGCAAGCTTAATCCATAGTTTTCAGTTTGCAGCGATGCCTACATTTATATTACTGAATAGAATTCCAGTATATGAATATGCTATAATTTATCAGTTCACCTACACATGGGCATTTGAGTCTTTTCAGGCTTCTGGCTATTACCTATAATGCTTCCCTGAAGATACATTTCTGTACAAGTCATTTTGCAGATCGGTTTTAACTTCTTTTGAGTAAATACAAAGCAGGGTATCTTATAGCATTTTAATTCTATGCATTCTCTTACTCTCTTTGTATTATGTTATCATCCATTTTAAGCCTACAGGTTTTTTTCTGTATAAAAGAGAATAAAAATAATAAAATATGAGAAATAATACAGAATTTCAAAAATCAAGATGATAGGAATGCAACAATGGTAGTTATAATGCATACTCTTGTCTCCAAAGTAGATGTTCAGATTATCAGATATAAACATGTAAAATTGTTCAAAAATTATGTATTAACTATTCTTTTCAGTAAACCAACAGAAATTAGTGAGGAGGAAGCCTACAGATTTTTAAAACCACTAGATATTATTTTTATTTTCCCCTTTCTTATCCTGTCCTTCCCCCTCCCTCCATCCCTTTCTCCCTCCTTCTGTCCCTCCCTCCCTCCTTCCCTTCCTTTCTTCTTTCCTTCCATACTGGAAATTGAACCCAGCACCTCCTAACTAAGCTACATCTCCAGCCCTTTGCATTTCTTATTTTGAGACAGGGTCTTGCTCAGTTGCTCAGGCTGGGGTCAAAGTTGTGATCCTCCTGTTTCAACTTCTCAGTATGCTTAGATTACAATCATGTACCACCAGGTCTGGCTTTAAACTTTTTTTAAAGTCAGTGTTCATTCTCATTTACCAACATGTTTAGTTTTTCCTGTTTCTCTTTACTTTTTCCTGTATCATAATGCTTTCTTTCATCTGGGATTCCTTTCTTTTGTCAATTCGACTCCCATTAACATGTTCCTTTTTTTTTTTTTTTGTCAAGGTTTGCTGGTGAAAGATCCTGTGTTTACTTCCCAGAAAATGTCTTAATTTTACCTTTACTTTGAAATCTTTTGTGAAGCATGGAATGCTATATTTGCAGTTTCCTGCAGTACTATAAATCATGTTCCATTGTCTTCAGACGCCTGTCATTTCTGTTGACCAGTTAGCCATTAACTTAAACTTTTGAAGGCAAGATTCATTTTTTCCTCTGTTTGCTTTTAAGATATCTTCCTGTCTTTAGTTTTCATCAGTGTTTTTGTGATGTTCCTAGATGTGGCAGTGCTGATTATTTTTTATTGCTTATTTACTGATCACCCTGTTTTGGGTTCTTAGTGATTTTTGTATTTGTGCATTGATATCTCCCATCAGTTTTTCCCTCTACAGACACTTATACTGTTTCATTCTTTCTTTCTTCTTTGTCTTATGTCTTTATATCTTTTACGTGTGCACATATCTCTTGCAGTTTTTCACGTATTTTCCAGTTTATTTATTTTTTTCTGTGTACTTTATTTTATTTTTTTTCCCAGGGGGATTGCAAGTTGGGGCTTGAACCTTGGGCCTCATACCGTAGGCAAATGTTCTACCACAGAGCTGCATCCCCAGTGCTGGCTTTAGTTTTGAAAATGTTTTTATGTGATTTCCAATTTATTAAGGATTTCTTCTGCTATATCCAACTTGTTATTCAACCTTATCTATTGAGTTCTTGATTTTAGGAATTAAAATTTATAGTTCTGGAAATTGTTTTTATATTGATTCTAATTTTCTGTACTTTTCCATCTAATTCCATCTTGTTAAATACTGTAGTGTGTTCATTATAGGTAGATTTTTTTTTTCGTGTATTAATTCCAGCATGTGACTCACTCATGTTTTCTTTTTTTCTCTCTCTTTCTTTCTTTCTTTTTTTGTACTCAGGACCTTGCACTTGCCAGACAAGCACTTATTCCACTGAGCTATCTCCTTGGCCCCTCATTCATGATTTCTTTGTGTGATCTGTATTTGTTTTAATCTCTCTGGGAATTTGGTCTATGTAAATTGGATCTGTCCAAAAAGTGAACTTGGACTGTCTATTCAGTATTTTATATGAAAAACTGTTGATATTGTGAATGATAATTATTTTTCTCCAGAGAAAATAGCTATTTGTCAGACATATTGGGAGAATGATTCTTTTAATCCAACTAGAGACTATGCTAACCGTAAGCTGTGCTTTAATCTTGATAAAGCTCTTTCATTGGCAGATGCTTCTGTCTGGGATGTTACTTTCTCAGAATTTCTAGTACAAGCCTTCTGTGTTCTCAGTGACGTCTTCCCCTGGCTAGTCCAGAACTCCAGAGCTGTGAGATTGCACATACTTCCCACTTTTTGGGAATTTTCTTTATGGCTTCTTAGTTTCTTGACCTACATAGTTTCAGGATTTACCAAATTTCCTGAAAGGACTATCAGGTAAAGTGCTAGACTAAGTTTTCTGCTACTACTTTCTCACTGAGATCTTGGCCTCTCAGGTATGAGCTTTTTGTCTTTCGAGCCCCAGAGCCTGCCACAAGCTCTTCTGACATTTTTGCCTCTTAGTGGTCACTCTCTGATCTCTTTGCGTGGATGTTCAGCCCCTTATCTCTCCCTTTATTTTAGCAACTAACAGAGAAAAGAGTGGCTGTGGAATTTTGGTTGACCTCTGTGCTTTTTTTCTCTAGGAGTATGTTCCCTAAAGTGCGAGAGAGCTCAACAACTCTATGACGCCTTCAAGCATGGGTGCGTGTGTGTGTATGTGTTTGTGTGTGTGTGTGGGGGGCTATTTGTGCTTTATCTAGCTTTTTAAATTGTTTTCAGCTGCATTGATCTGAAGCATCAAGAAATCCAATTAGAGCTAAAAATAGATGTGTGCCTGAAATATTTTAACATACAAATTGACATACATCATCATGAGAATTTCCTGCTTTGAAACTTTCACTGGTTTTTCTGTTCATTGGATTCAGCTTCAAACCCTTTAGTGTAATTAAACCATCCTTGATTTGTCTCTGCTCGTTCTTGGCATCTTACACATTGTATCTTGCTTTCTACTTTTCAGTCATTTTGACTTTTATGTTTTCTCATCATGATAAATTTTTTTTTTCCTGCATTAGGCTAACTCCATGAAAACCACCCAAATATGATGTAGTCATGTGCCGTATGATGGCGATTCATTCAATGCCAGACGGTGCGTATAATAGTAGTCCCATACGATGGCATCATGCAGTGCTGGTGTCGCCATCCTCGTTTGGATCTGCTCACTTCATGATGTTTTTACAGTGATGATATCACTTTATGTTGCATTTCTTAGAATGCATCTCTGATCTGTGCTGTTACACAATGTGTGACTCTATTTCTGGGAATAATCTCACATTTGAAGTTGTTTGCTGATTATGTGACGTTTGATCCCAACTTGGAAGGCTTAACAACATTTTAATTCTTCAGATCGGCAGTGATTAAGATTTCTGAAAAATGCAAAGTGTGACAAGGATGTGAAATAAGGGAAATGTTCATATATTTCTAGTTGTTATGAAGATTGATGAGACCTTCTGAAAGTAATTTGCTGTTGTCAAGTATTGTGGGATACATATAAAGATTATGCATATATAATATGTATCTCCTATGTTCCTGCTATTTTAAAGTTTATATCAGAGACTCCTGTATACTAAAAGCCTTCTACAAAATATATAATATCCACAAAATTGAAATCCCCAAACTTGAGATAATACATGCCCATATCATTAGTAGGCTGGGTAAGTCGATTGTGGTATAGGCACACAACAGAATGGCTATTCACTGGTTATCGAACTTGAATATGAATCAGAACGACCTAGAGACCCTGTTGAAACACAAATTGCTGATTAGTTGAGATTAGATAGCATATCATTTTTCTGAATAAATAGTGTCATAAACATAATGCTCAATAGAAGGAGCAAAGCATGAAAGAATGCACATGTGTGATTCCATTCATATGAAAGTGAAGTAGTCCAACACCATGTGTATGTATGTGTACAAATAAAGAAAAGAAAGAAAATATGTATCAGGATAATGATTGCTTCTTGGTGCAAAGGAGACTGTCATTAGAGCGGAAAGCTTTTGAGATGGTGTGATGTTCTATTTTTTGATTGAGAGCTCATGAGGTTTCACTTTGAACATTATTGGTAAAGCATCCGTGTATGTGTTAAGTCACTTGGCAGCGTATGCATTTTGTTTTACAATAAAAGACAAAAATATTTTTGACGACATTTTGTGAAGTGTACTTGGGTCTATATCGGATTTATGATTAACCTGAGCAGGTGCATGTCTTTGTTTGAATACATTGGAAACCCTTCGTTTCTAGCTTCATGTATGAAAGCAGAGCTCATCTCTGGGTTGTTACAGTTACAGGAACTCTTGGGGCTCGTTTCCAAGAGCTGTGATGCTTAGCTGTGGTGGCGTCTGGCTCAAGTCTTGCTTCCTTGCCAGGTACTCTGACTCATTCCCTTTGATGATCTGTGTTCTGCTCTTGGCTTTAGTTCTGCTGTGATCAGCAGTGTAGGGGCATGCTGGCTTCTTCAGAGCTCCTTTCTTTTTGAAGGAAGTCATCTTTGTTCATCTCTAAAATTAAATTGTAGCCCTTAGATACATTTTAAGAATTGACAAAATCCTCTTTTAGTTTTGTTTAGAGAAAGTGAAAGGGAAGAGAAGAAATCTTCCTCTGCCCTGTTCTTCTGTAACATTTTGCACAAACAATCTTAATTTTCTTCTTGTGGTAAGTAACTGAAGGTAACACCTCAGAGGAGAAATGTTAACAGCTAGTAGATGTTTAATGTCTTGATTGTTCACAGACTCCTTGCAGAAGTCTCCTTTCATCCTTACCACAGCTTTGTGAGGTAAGCATTGGTATCTCCACTCGATGTCGGAGAAACTTGAGGCTCACAGACAAGTGACTTGTCAGTATTATTATATTAATCTTATCTCATGTTTATGAGTATAACATTTACATTCATTCAGGTTACTAGGCTCTTATACCTGGTGCATCTCATATCTTTATTCTACTTATTTTCCTTTCCCCTCCCTCTCTTATTCTCTTGGACCCCTTTCCATTAGCAAGAGATCTATCCTCTTGTTACCTTCCATCCATCAATATTGTGCTCTTTGTATTTAAAAATAATGTGACTGCTGCCGTGCTGCCCCCACCCCCGGGGTGCTCTGAGACAGAGATTGGGACTGGGCATGGTGGTGCACACCTGTAATCCCAGCTCTTGAGAGGCTGTAAACAGGTGGATCACTACGAGTTTGATCTATTATTGAGACCTTGAACACCCTGTAGACCCTTCCATAAAATAAAAACAAAATAGTGTGGCTTATCTAAGGACATGCACTTTATATGGATGGAACTGTGTTCAAACCAATTTAAGCATTGTGCATTTATGTATATGTGTGTATCTGTTTAAGAAAAATTATAAAAGCTTGAATAAGGATCATGATGAAGATAAATTTTATCATTAGTTTTAAAAGAAAGATAGAATTAGATTGGAGGTGAAAAGGCCAGAGAGTATCCCAGGCAAGAGACGAGCAGAGCATAAGGTGAATCAGCCTACGGGTGAACTCATGCACAGGGGACAGAGGGACTTCTTGGGAGCAGAGGAGGAGAAATCTGAATTAATGCACCTTGACCCCTTGTGGCAGATACTGCTGGCTGTGTATCCCAACCTCTGTTCTCCCAACAGTAATTCCTGTATTTCATGCAGGTTATGGTTGCTCAGTGTAACGACTACATATCCTGGCTTCCCTTGCAGTTAGGTGTGGTAATGTGACTAAACTTTGTTTCAGGAGATGTTAGTAGAAATATTAGTTTTTGATTTCTGGGAACTTCCTTTAAGACAACTGGTGTGTTTTCTCTTGCATTTTGTCCTTTCTCTCATCTTACTGCATGGGATATGAACATGGTGGTTACAGCTCTGACCATCTTGGTCAAGATGGAGAACAAGAGCCATGCTTGGAAAGTAAATGTGGGTGCTGAAAGGGTTGCTTGGACTTTGGGGGAAAGATGGTTCAAATCCTGGCTCTTTAGCTATCTGACCAACTATATTAGTACCACTGTGCTTTCACTGCAGCTAAACTCAATCCCAACTACCAAACTTAAGTACTCATTTTTCCCTTCACTTGATGTTTTTCCAACAGGTGTTTGTATATACTTCCTACAACATCACTGTGAGGGTAACACTGTGTCATTCTCTTTTGGAAACCCTTCGGGGATAATGCTATAATTTTATTATATATTGTTTGTGCAACTTAAATTTCTAGGCACTTAACACGTCACAGCTCTTCACAACGTCCTCGACAGAGTATTTATTGAGTGTTTTCCATTGGTTTTGCTGGCCAAGGATGAAGAAGACATATATGAAAACCTTTAATACAGTTCTGTAGGTAAAGAAGCTGAGGAAACTCATACACATTGTATGTGGTAAGAGCAGGGTCTGAATCCAAAGCCTGTTTGTGTTCTCTTACATCATTGTAGCCATTGCTTAAAGAATATTTTGTAGGGTGGTTTTCAAGTCTCTTTATCATTTAATTCTAGTCACTTACAGCTTTAATCTGTAAAGCTCCTTTTCAGAGTCTATATTTGAACAGAACTAATGCCTTTCCTCTCCAAACCTTTCCTTTTCCAAAGCTTTCATTCCAATAGTGTTGCTTCAGTAATGCTTCTTCAGTTGTATATACCTGAGTACCCTGGGCTACTCAGGATACCCTCTCAGAGACTCTCTGTCTCTATCTTTGGCCCATTCCTTGCTAGATTTTGGAGGGTTGTTTTTGAACCTCCTACCTAAACTTTTTACTCTCACCAACTAAGCACCAAGTTCTGATGGTTGTCCCTCCCCATCGCCTCCCAATTTAATCCATTTTCATAATTAAAAGAAAAAACGTTTCTAGTACAGGGCCTACAGCGTCTCAGTATACAGATCGGACTTTTTCCTGTTTTCAGCCTCCCAAGTGCTGGGATTACAGGTGCGCTCCACCATGCCCAGTCTCAATTGCCCTCTCAGTACGCCCTGGAGGTGGCACTGGCATGGCAGGTCGGGGATTGAACCTTGTCCGTATGCTTTGCCTAAGCAGGTGCTTTTGTCTGCTGAGCTATCTGGCCAGCCCTTCCACTTTCATCATCGTTTGATTGGGCTATTCAGTACCTTCCCAGAGAGTCTGTGTCTTTATTCTTGGCCCTTGTGAATGCAGAGTGCGCAACCCTGGATACTCATTAGGACCATCAGAGCAACTAAAGAAGTAGCTATACTTGTGACCCCCATCCCAGAGATCCTAAATTAATTGGCTTAGATGGGCCAAGTATCATTATGTTTGAAAATAGCTTGCAGATTAATTTCACATATAATGAAACTCTCTGGATTTGGATGATCTTTAAAAGGAGAAAATAGGGTTACATCCATGCTTCCCAACCTCATCTGCATATTTGAATCACCTAAGAATTCTCCTCCACTCTTGTCAAATTCCAAAGATCTGGCTGTACCCCAAACCAGTTAAGCCATGGTCTGAAAGTGAAATTCATGCATGTGTAGTTTTTGAAGCTCCCTGGTCTAAAATGCAAAGGAATTTGGGCCCTATTGGTTATGCATTGTCATGTTTCACACTCTTTGATGAGTTTCCCTACTTTTTGGAATAAGATCCTCAATTTTTAATGTGACCATAAAAGATTGTATAATTTAGCCTTGGACTATCTCATTAAAACAGAGGTTGGCAAACTTTTATCCCATGAAAAACTAGGTAGTAAGTATTTTACGCTGGTGGTCCACGTGGTCTCTGTTTCAGTTCCCCAGCTTTACCATCATAGTATGAAAGCAGCCATAAGCAATACATTAATGTATGGTTGAATCTGTGTCCTTCTTTATGGATACTGAAATTTGAATTTCATATAAATTTACCATCTTGAAATAATATTCTTTTAATTTTTTATAACCATTAAAAATATAAGAAGTATCCTTAGCTGGGGGCTTGTACACAAACAGATTGGGTCAACCCTTTTGGTGTTGCCAACTTCTACTTTTGATTCTGTTCTCTTTTTTCCTCTCTTTTACCTCTGAACTAATCACTCACCTATATGCCTCTTTCCACTCTCATATTTTAGTGACTTTGATCTTTTTTCATTCATTGACTTTTTCTTTTCAGAGCCCTAAGAAGTCTTTTCATTTCACCTTTGGGAAACTCTTCTACTTCTTTGGCCAGTTAATGCTTATCATTCTTCAGGTAGGTCCTCAGTTAGGAATGATTGTCTCATAAAAGGATCATTGAAATTCCTAGGGTATCTTAAGCAATTTAATAATGCTTTGCATTTTTTCTTCTTAGCGGTCACTTCAATTTGTAATTAATGGTTTGTGAAATCAACTGTAATAGATTTCATGATTTGTGGGATAATCTACATGGCAGAACCTTGGCCTTTCTTGTGGGAGATCCTAACTCCAGCTCTGGCAGTGAATTTGGTGTGAAGTAGGTGTTAACTTTATTTTCGTGGATTGACTTGTGGAAGAAAAGGCGGGCAAGGCAGAGGAAAGGAAAGAATGGTTATTTCTGATTTCTTAATCCAAACATCTGGCCTGAACTTCTTATCCTCTAGTTTCCTAAAAAATTTTCCTTTTGATGATAGTGGAGAAATATGCTTGGAAAACCAAATTAGGATCAGGATATTACTTGGTGGAAACAGAAGCAAGACGTGGGCAGTGAGGTAGTCCCAAGGCCTGTTCCATTGAAGCATAGTAGGCTGGTGAGTCACTGGCTGCTTTCTAAGCATGTGCAGTATGCTGACGCAGACAACAAAGTTGCTGGGATGAGGAAGACTTAGCAGCCAGTCAGGAGTTGACTCTTAACATCATTGCTGTTTCAGTGGAGAAGGGTGAGCATGCAGGGAAAAGCAAATGAAATTGCCAAAACCATTTTCTTTCAGTGAAAACACACACACACACACACACTCACACACACACACACACACACGCTTTTTGGGTACATCACATGCATCCCAGGGGGACATCCATAGGCATCAGGAATGAATGTGATATACAACTAAGGGATCATAACAACTGGCCTTTATTAAGTGTATCATAAGTGCCAAGCATCTCTACAGCTCACTTAATCTTCTCGGTCTTTGTGAATGCTTTTACTCCCACTTAAACCCCTATATGTTGAGGATCAGGAGTCTGATGGAGGTTGAATAATTTTCACAGAGACACATTGGAAGAACAAGGTAGAATCAGTTTTGATTTGGGTAGGGTAGTCTGACATCTGATTTCAGGTGTTTTGGAACACAGAGGGTACTGGCTTTGTGCATATAATCGGTATAAGCCATGCCAAATACGGAACAGTTCTTCTTGTCTTTCAGTTAATTATTTCTTTTGTTAGAATATTAAAAAAAAAGAATATTAGTATAAGTGCATAGCATCTTATATGAAATCTTTCAGGCCAAACATATTTCCGAATTCAGAACTGTATGGAGTTTAAGAAATGTATTGAGTGAACATGTATTATATAACACCATGTGATGGTTAATTTTAGATGTCAATTGGATTAGACTAAGGGATACCCAGATAACATAAAGCATTTTT
>NW_004524622.1:10625481-10626547 GCF_000260255.1 Octodon degus
TATCTAGCTGTGCCTGGCTTGGGTCTGGCTGCTGTGCTCAGCTCCTTCCTGCTGCCGCCCCTGAGGGTGAACCTGTTGTGCCCCTCTGGCAAGATTCTCTGCTCCTTCACTAGTTGGGTGGTTCTATCCTCCACACTCTCTGCAGGGATTGCAGCTGCAGGGTTACACCCCAGGCATGTGTGCCAGGCCTGAGCTGAGCCTGGAGGGGACAAGGTAGAGCAGGTGGGAGAGGCAGCCCTTCCACACACTCACTTGGCCTGGGCCAGCACTGTGTCTGGGGGCACCCCCGGAACGTGGTGAAACTCCCATTGGGCGGGCGGGGTGGCGAAGGATCTGCGGAGTGGTAGCGAGCGTCCCAAGGGGGCGGAAGAGGGTCTCAACCAAACTGCACCTGGGCAGGGACCAGCAGTAGGTCCCACCGGCGCAGGGCAGCAGGAAGCTCTCCCACACACTCACCGGACCTGGGCTAGGACTGAGTCTGGGGGTTCCTGGAATGCGGCAGAAATTCCTACTTGGCGGGCGGGGTGGGGGAGGTGCTGCGGAGTGTTCAGGGGCATCCCAAGGAGGCGGAAGAGGGTCTCACCCATGCTGCGCCTGGGCTGGGACCAGCAGTCTGTCCAGCCGCAGGTCAGACGGAAGCACTCTAGATATTTCTTTAAAAGAAGTGTTTAATTGATAGATCTTCATTTGGTCTCCAATCTGCTTTTTGATTTCAATTCTTTTTTCTTTTTTTGTATTAATGTTTAGGTTTGAATTCAGTAATGTAGTTTTTACTGTTTTTAATGTGAAAATATGTGCTCTTATATTTATCATTCTTTTGTTGTCAACACTGCTGTGGTCTGAAATGTCACACTTGTTATTTGTTGAATCCTAAAATCCTATGTGTAGGTTTTAGACCATTCATCTTGATCCTTCATTTTATTTTTTAATTCAGTGAGATGTTTTGATGTGTGTATATGTGACATGCATGACAATCTTTACTGCTCTCTAAGTCGTCATTGTAGGAAAGTTGTGAACATAATACCTTTTTTATTTTATATATTAAAAAACCAACAAAAACAGAAAA
>NW_004524622.1:10626647-10630459 GCF_000260255.1 Octodon degus
AAGAAGGCAGTGGAAATGCAAATTTACCTTCTCTTTTCTAAACTGGACACCTTTCTCCTGCCTGGGGAAACCAACACTCCATTTCTGAGGCCTCTGGATTCTGGGAGTCACACCAGTAGCCCTGGGTTCTTGGGTCCCCAACTAGGAGTCATATCTTTGCTTTTTGTGTTTCTGAGGCCTTTGGATTTGGACTCAGCCATGCTACCAGCTTTCTTGGCCCTCCGTCTTCTGGATGGCCTACTGTGGGACTGTTCAGCCTCCCAAATATGTGAGCCCATGCCTATAATAATCCTTGTGGAGATCCCTGACTTTTCAGATTTTTGTATTAGAAGTTGGTCTAGAATGACACAATTTTAAGGAAGAGTTTCCTAAGTCAGTTTTAGGCTTTTTGGAATTGACTTTCTGCCTACACTGACCTAAAAGTAGTGAAGGTTCTAGTACTGATAGTACAGAAAACAACCCTTACTTACCTGTCTTTTTGATACCTTTTTCTTGGACTTCCAACCTCCAGAACAATGAAAAATAAATTTCTGTTTTTTAAGAATTGCTTAATCTGTGGTATTTTGTTATAGTGGCACAAATGGACCAAGACATACTTCCAGTAGGGTCTGGGAGTGGATCCTATCATCAAATGTATAAATAATTCATTTAATGAAAATCATAAAGAGCCATATCAGCTCAAGTTAGGTTCTATAGCCAGGTAGGTTTCCCATCATTTTGGTAGGCAATAAAATGGCCCCTCTACATACATCTGTGACCTAATTCCAGGAAGTTGTAACTATCTTATCTAACACTACAATAAGGTGTATATATAGCAAATGGAATTAAAGTTACTAATCAGCTGTCTTTAAGATAGAGACTTATACAGGATTATCTGGGTATACACAGTAAATCACTAGGGTCTTAAAATGGGAAATAGGAGGCAAGAGAGACATAGAAGAAGTTGTGACAATGGATGCAAAGGTTGGGGTAAGTGATGTGAGTGGGGCCAAGGTCACAGTGAGATGGCCAAGGGATGGAAGTAGCCCACAAAAGCTGGGAGAAGCAAGGAGAAAATGCATTCTCCTTGGAGTCTTCAGAATTCTGAATTGCGATCTGTTGACATTTTGATTTTAGCCCAGGCAGACCCATAACAGACTTCTGACTTTCATAATTATAGGATCATTAATGTATTTTTTTGTGCCAGGCATTAAACCTAGGGCCTTAGCCTGAACTATGTCCCCATTCCTTTTCTGTTTATTTTGATCCAGGTCTTGCTAAGTCACCATGCTGCCCAGGCTCAAACTTGTGAACTAGTTGCTTCAGCCCCTCAGAGTGCTAGGAGTACTAGTATACACCACCACTCCTAGCAAATAGATGTTACTTTTTAGCCACTAAGTTTATGGCAAATTTGTGTGGCAGCAATAGGAATCTAATACAACCAATTTAAGAAAAAGATCTTTAAAAGAAAGTTTAATTTCAGAGCTCTTTGGGTTTTAAATTTCTGGATGAGTAATTTTACCTCAGTATGTGGTTTTACCAAGAATTAGAAACAGTGCTAAATTCACTTAATCTTTAGCTGGGTGTGGTGGCATATGCCTGTAATTCCAGCACTCAGGAGGCTAAGTGTGGAGGATTGTTTTGAGTTCAAGGCCAACCTGGGCTACAGTGTGAGCTAGAGGCCAGCTTGAACTGCATAGTGAGACCCTGTCAGAAAAAGACAAGACAAAAAGCAAAACAAAACAGAAAAAACAACAGAAGAACTGGGGCCACCCAGCACCTACCAGATGCTCATTCCAGCCAGAACGCAGGCCCCCAGCATGTGTGTGGAACTTCCTCCATCAGACAGGCCCGGTGTGGAAACCTGTATCAGAGCTCCCTGCAGAGAAGCTAGAGGCAAGACACACCCAGCTGATCCAGGAGCAGAGTGTCTTGCCAGAGTGGCATAGAGGGTTCACCTCCAAGGGCTGTAGCAGGAAGAAGTGGAGCACAGCAAGCAGACCCAAGCCACATCCACCTAGACGAGTTTGAACTTGGAAGAGACAGACCTGGTGCTAAGGTAATAACTCTACCAAAGTTCTACACCAAAGGCCAGAAGACAGTGCTATACAAAATGACAAACAGAAGGAGCAAAATGCATTCTCAGACCCTGAGCCTACCCAAAACAAATGCTGGAGACCATAGCATAGAAGAAATAGGAAATCACACACCTAAAATCTCTGGAATAACAGTGTCTGAAGTAAAGAAACAATTGCAGAAAGGTATAGAGGAAATCAGATCAGAAATAATTTTTTTTTCAGAAATAATTTCTGAAGTAAAAAAAGAAATAGCTGTAATGAAAGTAGTACTAAGTGCTTCTAAAGAAAACACTGATAAAAATAGAGGAGAATAGAAAAATGATAGAATCCTTGAATGAGAATGAGCAATATAGGAAAGAAATAGAATACATGAAGCAGATTCAAAATGCTATACAAGAAATTAAAACCTCAATCACAAGCTGGCAAAACTGTTTGAAAATGAAAATAGACTTTCAGATCTTGAAGACACCATTGCAGCTAGTGAAAAGGTAAGAAAAGATCTCTTAAAAACAACTAGGATGCAGGAAAAAATAATTCAACATCTGCAAGATGATGCAAAGATGACCAACATAAGACTAATAGGCATCAATGAGAAAGGAAGAGTCAATACAAATGATATAAAAAGAATATAGGCAGAAGTAATAGCAGAAAACTTCCCAAATATGGGGAAGCAATCTGACATTCAGGTAACCAAGGCATATAGAACTCCAAATAACATCAACCCAATTAAAAATGCACCCAGACATATAATAATCAAGCTCCCAGAAATTCAGCACAGGAACAGTATACTAAAAGCTGCTAGGGAAAAGAAACATCACATTTAAAGGAAAACCTATCAGAATAATGGCAGATTTCTCTTTACAAACCATCAAGTCAAGAAGGGCATGGAGCAAAGTACAAGTCTTGCAAGAAAACAAATCCCAACCCAGGCTGATATTTCCTGCAAAACTCTCTTTCAAGTTTAATGAATAAGTGACATACTTTCATGACAAAGAACAATTAAAGAATTTTTTGATGACAAAGCCAACCCTATACAGAGTACTGAAAGATGTTCTAGAGAGGGTTCAAAATGACCACAACTCCATGAATGAGAATGGAAAGAAACCACCAAAGAGGCCAAATAAACATAGGAGAAAAAAGAGGTATAACACTAAATAAATAACTTGTCAAATACAAGTTAGTACATCTTAATTATAACCATTAAGGTAAATGGACTCAATTCACCAATTAAAGGAAATAGACTGGCAGAGTGGATTAGGAAGAAAATCCAACAATATGCTCTATAAGACTTCATCTATCAATTTATTGGTTTATTTTCATAGTTTTGTCCAGCTGGTAATTTCAGTAGTTCTATGATTTGTGTCTCAAGAACACAATGGTTTTCATGAATCATTAATAATGCTTTGTCCTGGCTTTATGGCTTATTGACTTAGAAATAAATTTTCTGCAAGATTAGAATTCAGTGTAGATGCTGCCAAAGTCCATATCAATTTGAATGTGGAGAAATTAGAAAATCATGTACTAAAAAAGAAAAGGTATTCTATACTATACATCTTAGTTTTGGAATACGGCTATAAAATAAATGTGTGTACATTGATCTCAAATTATGTAATTATTTCAAAGAAAAAGTCATTTAAATCACATTCTCATTGTTAAATGATAAATTCTGTTCTAATACTAGAGAAGTATATAAGAAAACTAAGAAATCTTATTGGGAAATATCACTTTTTGTGTTATGTTATAGATATTTCTTTA
>NW_004524622.1:10636528-10644622 GCF_000260255.1 Octodon degus
TGTACAAGATGCGGACATGATATCCTATTTACAAACACCATTAGAACAAATCCCTCTATTCATTAAGAGAATGTAACTATATATCTATCCTAACAACAATTTATTTTTTAATATTTTTTTATTTGATAGAGTAAAAATTAATATTAAGACAGAAAAGTTACAAGTGGTACAGAATTTCACTTAACAAAGTAAGAATGAGCAATTTAAAGATGAGTACTGCCCAGGCTTGGGAGCCAACTGACTCTAGCTCATTTCCAGATTTTATATTTCTAGTTCTATGATCATAGAGGTATCACTTAGCTTCTCTTCCTTCTCCTCCTCCTTGTTCTTCTTCCATGCTGAGGGTCAAATCTATGGCCATGTGTGTACTAGGCAAGTACTGTAACTACACCCTATACCCTTAACTTTTTGAGAGTCACTTGTCTCTATCAGAGGTGATTTTGATGAGCTCCTCGTAGGCTTGTGATAGTTGCATAGGATATATAGGGAGTCTTTCACCCCAATCCTAGTTTTTACAGAGTGCTGATAAATATGGATCATTCCAACGATCAGTGTTATTGTTATGTCAACATTATTTTCTGTTTAGTAAGGAGTGTATTGCTGTGCATAGAGAAGTCATACCTCTAACAATTATTTGAATAGTCTGCCTAAGTGAAACTTGTGAGGTCATAATTATATATAAACTCCATGATGTTGTCACCAGGGTTCCCTTTGTTCTGGTGACACTTGTAAATGTGGCATGTTCAGGATGCTTGTGTCCCAGGTGCCTGCATGTGCTTTTGTTCAGGAGTGGGAGAAAGGAGGAGGCCTGTCTGATTATCGGTCTTGTGCTTTTAGGTTGTCCCAGGTATTCCCTATCCCAGTGCATCAGTTAGCTTTGGAGTAATGCTTAAGACAGGGTCATTATGGATACCAGATCATTCCTTCACTGGATTAAGTTATAATACGAGCAGTGAGATCTGATAGACAGGCTAAGTGGGGGAGGGAGTGGAAGGGAGGAAGGAAAGGAAAGAGAAGAACTAATCTAGACAGAAGGCAGGGAAGAAGATGATTGTACGCATGAGTAAACTAGAGAAGATGATTGTGAGATTTATTTACTAAGAAAATCCTATTCTTTGCCTACTATATAATGAAGTACTGTGGGATGCAAAACAGGTGAATAAAGATAGCCCCATCTTTTAAGTATCTGAGATATAATCTAACTAAGAGTAAAGTAGGATTATCTTACTCACTTTCTCAGAACATTTGGTGCTTTAAAATTTTTTTCATAGGTATTGCTTTACAGTTAACTCCTGTGTGATACGACCTTTCTTGAAGGAGTTATGAGTCATTTAGCTTCTAGGTGCAAACAACTGGGGTGTTTATCTGGTCTATCAATACAATCCAGATAGTCCGAGTTGTTTTCAAACTGCATTTCTTTGCCTGAGGAATTCCTAGGGATTGCTATAAAACGATAGGCCCTAGGTCAGAAATAAGTGGTCATTACTCTGTTACGTGCAGAAGTAAAAGACACCAATCCCTAGTGCTAAGCATCCAAGGCCTTGGGACAGGTCTATAATGCTTCTCTTTGGGGAGCTTTATTATTGTCCACTTAGCCATTTGCATTATCACTTTTGTCGTGGTCTCTCTTCTGATTAAAATTCCAGAGCATTCTGTATTTCTGGGCATTCTGATAATACTTTCTGTTCTTTCAAAGAGAGGCAGCTGGTTAGCTTTCTTTCTTCCTAATGGTTCTTTCATCTGGAACATCAGGCAAAAGCATGCGCCTAAATGGGGCTATCGATATTCATGATGGGACATGGGGATGCTTAAAGTGCAGGCCCGGATACAGCCATCATCAATGTGATCCAGCTGCCTGACTAGTTCAGAGTTTCATTTTGAAAGATGTGTATTCTGTATATTTGGGTTGAAAACATCTCTGCTATTCTCAATAAAAACCTTTGAAAATTCTGTGCTAGTAAATGAGTTGCTGTGGCTTCACATTTGATAGCCTTCTGAGTACTGTAAGCCCCTATCACTTCCTTTCTGGCCAGAGGTCATAACTCTTTATTATCCACTTCCTAACATTAAAATCACCTTTCATTTTTGTAAGAGTTCTAGGGAATGCATCTATTTACTCTTTATTTATTGGGTTTTTTGTTTTGTTTTGTTTTGTTTTGGTTTTTTTGCAGTACCAGGGATTGAACTCAGTACTCTTTTATTTATTGGTTAGCTAATCTGTGTTTGTATTTTTACCCTACACAAGGCAAATAAACTCTACTCTTTTGGATGTTATGTTTTAATAAAAATAAATAAATACATAATTTAAAATATGTGCAGGTGCACACACACACAGACACACTAATTAATTCCTACTAAGTACCACGTGAGAGACACAGAGTGCTATCTTATAAGCAGTGAGTGAGATGAAAAGCTGTTCTAAGGTAGTGACATAAATTGAGATATAAGTGAAATAAAGCACCTGGGTATGTGGCTGTGGATTCAAAAGAAGACCCTTCCAGATAAAGGCAGTAGCTGATGGGAAGGCCATGGGCCACCAAGATTAGAAGAGAAGGATCAAAGCAAAACCTGGGAGAGGATGAGATTAGGGAAAGAGCCACAAATTATATTGGGATTCAGACTGAGTAAAGAGTTTGTGTTTTATTATAAGTGGAGTTCCTGGGAAACATGGAGGTATCTAGCTGGATACCAAACGTGGCATGGTCTCACTCATCCTTCTAATTATCTATTGTGAAGAATGACATGGAAGGTTGTGAAAATGAAAACTGGAAGACTGATTGGAAGGCTTCTGGAACAAACGAAGTGAGAGATCACGTTAAAGTAGGACAATGAAGGTGGACATGAGTGGAGGTGATTCTGTATCTGTCTTGGAGGTGGGTGGCAGGCTTAGGTAAACTGGCAGAGGGCCCTGGGGCTGGCCTCTTGGTGTTTGGACTCAGTCAGCGCAGATGACGATGATACTGCTTACTAAAAGGCAGAAGGTGTAGATTGGAGTCATATTTTGAACATTAAGTTTGGTGTCAATAGACACATATCCAGATATAGGCATTTAGAGTTCTACAGAAAAGTGATGCCTAAAGGTAAAAATTTGGGTGTCATTGTGAATAATGTTTAAAGCTATGGTATGGGAGAGAGCAGGCAGGAAAAGGCAGCTGGATACCAAAAGTTGGGGAAGGAAAATATTTAAAGGTTAGAAGAAAAGGAGACACTAAATTTTAAATTAATTAATTAATTAATTAATTTATGTATTTATTTATTTAGCTCTGAATGCCTTCAGGGCAGGTTTGGCTGGCTTGAGTTGTGAGGATCAAACCACAGCAACCTGAGCCTGACTGCTTTGTTGAAGCAGCCACTTAAAGAACTGAGCTAAGGGGCAGGCCCTGAGACACTAAATTTTAAAAAGGATGTTCAGTGAGATATGAGGAATACCTGGAGATTGTGGCTTCATGCAAATTGAGTGGAAGACACTTTGGCAAAAATGGAATGCAGTCAGTTTGTGGCCTGGGAGTTGTGGGAGACCTTGAGAAATGTCAGAAGTAGAGGGATGGAAGTCAGATAGCATGAGGTGAAGAATGAGTGAAGGAAATAAGTAGAGACAGCAAGAAGAAACAACTCTTCCAATGAGGTTTGCTTGGGCGAAGCAAACCTGGGATGCGAGGAACCTAAATTTAAGCCCTGCGGTTGCTGCAGGTTATTTATGTATGCATTTTAAATTCCACCAGAGTGCTCAAAAATCTTTGACTTTGTTATTCCCTTCTGCTTCCTAATGCAAACTTCCTGGCAAGCATTTTACTTGAATAATTGAATGGCGAACTAATGAATATCTACTAGAGCAGGAATATTTCAGGCTTGAGACCATGTACAATATCTTCTAACGGCTTCTTTGTGGAAGTTATAATGCAAGACTATTCCAAAATGAGTAAATGTGCCTCATAAATATCAAAGTAAAGTAAAGAAGCTGAACTTAGGAAAGGTCAGAGATAGGACTGCTCAGGTCAGGGTTTCTGTAGCAATCAGGGAGATCTGGGATTGGGATCCCAGGGAACAGACAGCTCTGTTGGGCAGGAAAACCAAGAGACAGGATGTAGGATTTGTCTCCGACTCTAACTGTAACCTTACATTAGTCACTATACCTTATCCCTAAGCATCACTCCTCATAATGGTAGGCTTGTTCCTCTGCAGAATTAATATGAAGAATGAATGAGTTTATTTCTATAGGGAGTTTAGTTGAAGACCCGATTCAATTAAAACAAGCCACTGATAATACACTATTTTCAGTACTATTTGTAGTATCATTCAATACTGAGCCACACTATGTTCTACCAGTCAGTGAGCATATCAGAAATTAGAGTTGTTTAAGTGAGGAGACATACTGATGTCCCTGTAAAACTCTCCTTTTGTCCTAACAGGAATAGGTAGATCAAGTTTGTCTTTAGGAAAAGCTTATATAGGGTCTTGACGAGAATTCATAAAATACAGCTCTGCTCTCAGTACCACCCTGCCAGCCTGTCAGTGTGAGAAATGGGATGAAAGGCTATTCTGTGGTCAGGCAGATGCTGCTGGAGGCAAATTTTGGACTTGAATTCATTTGTGTTGAGGTGGGATAAGTGGGTCACTTAGTGTTATAGCTGAGGTCTAAAATGGCCCCCAAAGCCTCGTCTATTGGAAGGGTGATTGATTGGGTTATGGATTATGGCACGAGAGCAGACTTGCTGCTATGAAGTGCTTCACCTGGGGCTGACCTGGAAGGCTGAACTTCCCAGTTCCTCCCTTTTCTCTCAGCTTTCTGTCTCGATGACAGGAGCAATTTTCTTCCCCCAAGTCTCTTCCAATGGCTGTTTCTTCCTGGAGCCGGCTGACCACACAGGGACAAAGACTACTTAAATATGAGTCAAAATAAATCTCTTATCTGAATTGCAGGTGTCACGTATTATGTCTCAGCAACAAGGAACGTGACTAAGACACTTGGGAAAGATGACAGTTGGTGTCCTCTACCATTAAGAGAAGGCAAGATCATGGAGCATCATTATACTCCAGAAAGCATTTTGTCTCGGGCTTTGGTAGATTCCCTGTGTCCTTCATGGTGTTATCACGTCCTCCCTTGCTTTCATGTCAGAGGACAAGCTGACTCCTCTGCCTGGAATGCTCTCCCTGAGTCTGCGTATTTTCTGAACATTTTTGAGATTATTCAGCCAAAATGTCATGGTCTTCAGGAAGCTGTTCCTGGGTTAGATGACCTTACCAGTCTCCCTTGAGGCCTTCCAAGTTTCCTTCTCCATCATTATGATCATGTTAAATTATAATCACTTATACTTCTGTGTTCTCCATACACATAGTTGAGGTCCTTGATGGTGAGGATGTCTTCATCTTCATTCTTCTGTGCTTTCTCCCAAATCCTATTGGATATAGCTGAGTGTATGTATTTCTCAAATGAGTGAATGAGTAAAATGAACTTAAAAGATAGCAAGTGCAACTGACTGTCTCCTGAGTAAAAAAAAAAATGTGTAGGTAAGGGAGAGTGAAAAGGCATATAGAAGCCACAACTTTGATGATACAGTTTTGCTTCAGTGAGCTTGTCTCCTTCCCCTGTGAGGGTGGATCTCATCACAGCTGTCAGGAGCATTTTCTCTGTGGCTTTGAAGACATAGCTTTGCTTAACATGATTTACAAAGATACTACTGATTTCATCCCAGGCTGTTCTGTCGTTAAGGTCTTTCTCTAAGGGCAGTCAATAGCAGTCGGGTTTCACTTACATATCTTATTAACCCAAGATTCCCACCAGCTTTATTGGATTCGCTTCAAAGCCCCAGAGGCATGACTAGGTAGTGGAAATAGTATGATTTGATCCAGGATAGCCATATATTTTTCAAATATACCTGTACAATGTTAGAAATCATGTGATGAAGTCATGCCTTAGCTCCATGTCCTTCTAGAATACACACTACTCATTGCCATACCTTGACTCAGAGGTATTTTTATAGTTCTACATTTTTTCCTCTCTTGATTTACCTTCCAGGGTTTCACCCTAGAGAATTCCTAGGAAATGTTATGTTCTCCTTAAATGCTGTGTATATGCAGCTTGTGATACACTGTGAAAATGGCCCTAGTTCTTCTCCCTCCTGCATGCACAGTCCTTTGAAATGAGAAGAGACCTTTTCCTCTTGTACTCTGAGCTTGGCCCTGTGACCTGCTTTGACTAATGAGATTTTGGCTGATGTGGTATGAGAGACTTGGAAAGGGTGTGCATTGTATTTTGTCTTCTTTTGATCCTTTTTGGTGCTGTATGACAGCTCGGTATTTCAGGAAGAAGCCAGGCTAGAATAATAAGAGACCCATAGCCTACTCTTTCTATTTTTTTCTGCTGCCAGTTGCTGATCAGGTGAATGATACTGTCATAAATTACTCAGACACCAGAAAAATCTGTCACCTGACTGCAGAAATGTAACAAAACCTAGCTGAAGTGGACTGGGTTTGCCTAGATGAGAACAGTCCAGCTGACTCACAGAATAGCTGGCTGAAGACATGGCCATTGTGTAAGCCACAGGGTCTGCATGTAGCGTGTAACACTGCAGAAAGCCAGGTGATGGCAAGCCTTTAGTGAATTTAGCCTCCTTTCTTCTGAATTCATACTCCCTTTTGGTTTTTTCATGTTGCAGCACAATGCTCCTCATGTTCTCCGATGGTGTTTCTGAGTCCGCCTCTACAGTACACCTTGGATGCGTCAAGGGCAGGAGCACTGTCTGTAGGACAAATGGGATTTGTACACCCAAGGCTTAGCTCAGTGCCAGGCACCAAAATGTGCTCCAGCCATGAGGATGGGCCAGATGCTTGTGTGCAGCTGAACTATGATGGCTTCGAATCTTGGCTTCCCGACACCCATAGGCCCTTTGCTTGTTTCCTTCCAGCCTCTACTTGGATATATAGAATCTGATGCTGGCTGTATTTTTGAAAGTTTGTGTTTTCACACTCTAGTTTGCAGTTATGGTGTCTTTTACTGGTACATCCTTGTAATTTCTTCACGTACCTCAAGGTACTAGTTGCCCAAGTTTTTTTGAAAATAGGACTGTAAAAAAAAAAAATAAAGGATTAGTCATAAAATACACCAGTTAAAGTGAAGTCTTCTGACAAGGATCCAAATTTCCTTTTTCTAAATTACATTTTTCACATGACATTCTGTGATGATTGATTTTTATTTTATGTAGATTTGATTTTATTTTCAGGCAAAAGTTTCATATTTTCAGAGTGAACAATTTTTCCCCTGAAAGCTATTAATTTCATCTTGTCTAAGGTGATAAATTTTCAGACAAATCCATTTAATATGTCACTTGAGTAAAAACTGCTTATCAATTTTTGGCATTTTGAACACTCCAGGAAGTCACATGAAGGAGGCTTCCAAGGCAGAATGAGGCGAATAGAAGGTAACTCAGGTAAAAGTCACTAACTGTCCTCTCAGAAACACTTTTGTTAAATGAATGCCCAATGAGCAGTTAATAATAAATGTTACTATTAGTCAAATCTTGAGCTACGTGTTTAGCATCTTATATAATTACTTCAACAACCTTGTGTGGCAGGCTCTATTTTACAAATAAATAAAAGCTTAGAAAGTTTAATTTGGTTGTCTAGGGTAATCTGGCACCTGAGTCAAACCCAGGTGTGTCTTACTTCATAGCTGATATTTTAACCCTGAAGATTTGTAAAAAAGGGAATGGAAAATATGGTTTATCTATGGCAAAGCACATAGACTTTTTAAAGATTAAAAACTAAATGTGTCTCCCCATGGAAGATCATCTAGGGGCGTGAAGTCTTTGGAGACAGAACATTCTATTCATTTCTCTTTGCTTGGAATATTCTCTACACTGAGAGGGTCGGGCTGACCTGGGTATATATGTGGGTCCACATCTATTTGTGGCTGCGCAGAAGTTCCAGGCTTGGTATTCGTGAGGTCAAATTTTCCACAGAAGTATCAGAAAAAATCAGAGAATGTTACAGTAAAGGAACGTGTGTTTGCATCTCCGGGACTCCTCTCCAGCAGTCTTGACTCTGCTCTTTTCCTAGAAAGCTGATGTGTTTTTTGGCCTCTGGGTGGATGTTGCC
>NW_004524622.1:10645317-10646312 GCF_000260255.1 Octodon degus
TTTTTTTTTTCTTATTTTGGGTGTTCTAGGATTAAAACAAAATGCCACAAATGAGCATCTATATTTATTTGGTTACACATTTACAAACACTATAGGAGATAGTTTGTGAATGCAGTTAATGCCTTGCAAAGACAGTGATTTAAGAAATGCAAGGTATTTGTCAGTTTAATAACATCCACAGGCCAAAATGGTAGGGAATCTGGATCTTACCGTTAATGTAAGAATACCACCGAGTTGTCCATTACTAATATTGTTGAGTGTTGTTCAAGTTTAGATTGCTGAGTCTGACTGCTGCCAGTGCACTGGCACAAGATTCATAGTCAATCCGTATTTGCTGAATGAATAAATATTTATGTAGTTGATGGGTGGGAAATAGTAGTTTAAGCCTATTGGAAGCATATAATCCATGGAGAGCAGTACTTCCCTGAATTCTGATGCATCCTTTGTTGGCTGTTTTCAATATGATTAAACTAAGCAGAGTTTTGTTGATAACTTGATTTTTTTTTGTATTTATGTTTTCATGCATGTGCTAACATATATTAGGGCTGCATTTGGAGCCTGAGGTCCCTGATTTTAATTTTGACTCTGAGACTTCCTTATTAGATGTAACAAATTGTATTCTCAGTAGGCCTCCATTTCATACTGTAAAGCTGGATAGCTAACTGGTTTTCTCATAGTTGGAGTTTTAAAAACATATGCAAGAGAAGTTTTTAAAAATAAACTGTGAAGAGATGATTGTTCTTAATGTGTCGGAATGTTAGGACTGACCTCTGAATCGCCATTCAGTGAGCCTGCACTGTGGGACCTGTTGACATTTTTACCTGTGCTCAGTATTGATGCAGCTGCTGGGATCTTCTCAGAGGCCCAGGAAGTGCACTTGTGGTTCTTATGACTCTAAAGACATAATTCAAGAAATAACCAGAAACTACATTTGTTAGAGCAACCATCCCCATCTCTCCATCTCATGGCCAGGATGCCTGAAAGCCCCCAGATAT
>NW_004524622.1:10647132-10657108 GCF_000260255.1 Octodon degus
TATTCAAGGAATAGGCTCCCAACCCACCCAATTCCTGTTGACTTGTGTCCTCAGCCCTAGGCAACTCTGCTTGTGGTAGTGGATAAAGAGGCCTGTTTAGTGATAACAAAGGGCAAAATTTCTAGAAAGGAGTGGAAATAAAAGACTTTCACAATAGTTTCCATTTTTTTTTGTTATTTAACAGCTTTAGTGAAGTATGATTAATAAACCAAAATTTTATCCTCTGTAAGTAAATAGACTAGTGCTTTTGAGTAAACTTGTAGAGTTAAGTGTCTATAGAAGTATTCCTGTTCTGGGACATTTCCAGTCCTAAATTCCCAATGTCCTTTTATCATCCATACCCACCCTATACACTAGTCCTAGGAAACCTCTAATCTACTCTCTGTTTTCATAGATTTCCCTTTTCTGGAAATTTTATATAAATAGAATTGTACAATATGTAATCTTTTGTGCATGTGTTTCACTTAGTGTTTTTGATATTCATTAATATTGTAGACATATCAGTAACTTTCTTCTTTGCTTATTCTTTCTACTTAATAGATTATATTGTATTGTTATACCACATTTTATCTATTCAAGAATGGAAAGACTTTTGAGATATTTCTACCTCTTAGCAATTGTAAGTACAGGTTGGCATACTAAATTAAAAAAATCTGAAATTAAAATGTCCCAGAATCCAGAAATTTTTGATCTCTGATCTGAGGCCACAAGAGGAAAATCCCACGCTTGACTTCATGTGATGAGAAGTAGCTAAAATGCAGGTGCAATAGAAATATTCTGTTACTGTCAGGCTTTGTATATAAAATACATATGAAACATGAGTAAATTTCATGTTTGGATTTGGGCTTCATCCCTAAGATTTGTCCCATAAATGCAAACATTCTAAAATCTAAAAAATCAAAATCCAAAACACTTGTGGTCCAAGTATCTTGGATGAGGGATACTCAGCCTTTAGTTCTTTCTTAAACATTTTTTTTCTTAATGTGTTTGCTACAGGTTCTCACTAGGCATCTCAGATTCATAGTGATCCTTTTGTTTTCAGCCTCCCCAGAGCTGGAATTACAGGCATGCGCCACCATGCCCTGTCTCAGTGGCTGGCTGAGCACATCCATGGATAGGGCTGGTGCAACATGTGGTGCAGGGGATCAAACCCCAGTCCCTGTGCTTGTCTAACCAGGCACTTAGTCTGGTGCGCTATTTTGCTGGCCCTCTTTCTTAACAATTTGTATACAAATTTTTGTGTAGATATTTTTCATTTAAAAATTCCATTAAATATGTTTAACCTTCTAAGAAACTGACAAACTATTCTCTAAGATGTTTGTATAATCCCTACACAAATGTCTGGGGGTTCCACATTTTTTCATATTTACCCTATCAATTAGTATTTCCAAACTTTTTTATTTTAGCCAGTTTACTGAGTATGTAGTAGAATTTTATTGTTATTTAAATTTGCATTTTTCTGACTAATGATGCTGAGTAGCCAGTTGTGTATCTTTAGTGGTCATATGTCTATTCAAAATGTATCCCCACTTTTTAATTAGAGTGTGATTTGTTATTAAATTTTAGATGTCTATTTAAGATATACTTTCTTTATTTTTACCAGATAAGTCCTTACACTATTTGTCACAAGTCCTGCTGGTGTTTTCTTTTACCTATAATCATTTAAAATTATTACTTACAAAAAAAGGGGGGGAGGCAGGGAGATTGCTCAGTGGAATAAGCACTTCCCTGGCAAGCACAAGGGCCTAAGTTCAATCCCCAGTTCCGAAAAAACAAACAAAAAAAAAACACCCAATTACTTAAAATATTCATGCTCTAAATTTTTGTGCAGTGGGACAAAATCCTAGATGGGACCAAGGATAATACTAAAAATATTTAGCTACTACCACAGACAAATCAGAATGGTTATGAGTCACAGGGCTCAATGACAGGGAGGATGGGGCCTCTTGGGGACTTTGGATCTGCAGCTGTCTGCTTGCTATTATAGAAATATTCTAATATTTCAGCAACTGATATCATTATACCTGTGGCTTGCACTAATGTCAGGTGTTGTCAAACAATTTGAGAACATAGTGGTTGCATGGGGAACTCCCAAAGTGTCAGTGGATACAAAATGAAGAAACTGGGTTGGCCAAATAGCTCAGCAGATTAAAGTGCCTGCAAGCAGGTGCGGGGGCTGAGGGTTTGATCCCTGGGCCTGCTGCACCGGCCCCACCCCCGGGGCACGCTGTGATGGCAATTGAGACGGGTGTGGTGGTGTGTGCCTGTAATCCCAGCTCTTAGAAGGCTGTAAACAGGAGAATCACTATGAGTCCAATCTAGTAGTGAGACCCTGAATACCCTGTAGACCCTTCTCTAAAATAAAATAATAATAAAAAAAAAACAAAAAAACAAAACAAAAAAATCCTGACATAGAGTTTCCCACTGGGCATCTGGATTGTTAGGGATTTTGATGTGATGCCGACAAGTATAAAAGCTTAGCTTGGCTTAAAATAGTTTTCTGAGTGTTGGCTTTGCTCAGGCTTCTATGAGAATCACAGGAGTATCTTCTGAAAACTATCTACCCAGGGCCCCAACCCATATCAATTAAATCAGACTATCCTTATGAAACTGTCTTTACCCAAGAGGGTCATACCCAGATATAGTTTTAAAAGCCTCTGGGTGAGTCTAATAAGATCAGCATTTGAGAAATCCTGTGCCTAATCAAATACTACCTAGGGTAGGATTGTACTTAGTCCCAAACTGACTATATACAATGAAGTTAGTATGTTAGCTATTGTAAAACATGGCTTCTGCTAGTTGAGTAAAAGTGGAGGGAAAACAGCTCTCTTTCTTGGAGTGTTCTTTAAGATGTGTGTTGTCACTTGAGCCATCAATCATCCTCCCAGGCAGAGGGGGCAAACAGGCTCAGGGTGGTGAAGCAGCTTATTGAACACCGCATAAGGGGATAAGCTCCTCATTTTCAAAGAATCAGCACTCTTCATGCAAAAGTCCTGGGAAGTATTGGTACTGTACCATGACTACCTTTTTGAGAAAAGCATAATAGAAAGAGGCTTTCAAGTTACCACAATGTATGGCCCCAGAGGATGATATTACACTATCTGGCTCTATACTCTCATAACTGTTCTTCACTTAGATTCTGGTTATGTTTGGTGCAATTCTAACAAGGTTGCTTATCTGGTTTCCCAGTTGTCACATTAGAAGCAGAAAATTAGAAAAGGGAGTTGGTGTTGGAGGCATATTATAACAGCAAAACATTGGAGCCAGCATTTCAGAGGAAAATGTTTTTCTTCTCTGTAAAATGAGTGGGTTGAGCTGGTTAATTTCTGAGGTCCCTTCCAGCTCTAAAATTCAATGTATTTAGGATAGAAGCTATAAAAAGCTGGAGAAAAGCACATACGAATGAGAAATCCTAGAAATCTGGACTCACTATGGGGGAAATAATCCTAGATACTTGTGCCTGTGAGCTTAACTATATCATAGGCACTTAGGTATCTAATATTTGCACTAAAGACACTGAGTCATCAGAAAAAAATTAATTTTGTTTTGTTGATGCCCCTTCAGAATGTAAGAAGCACACAGATTACTTTTAAAAAATTTCACTCAAAAGTACTCATCAAAATTTTTGTTGCTTACACATCCACTGATTGGAAAATTTATTTCAAAAGACTAGAATTCTTTGTAAATTCTTCATTGTTTTGTGCTTTGTTGTTGTTGTTGTTCTTTGATGTTGCAGTTCAAATAGTTGGGACAATGTCTTGCACATTTCTATTGCTTTGTACTAGTTCAGCACCTCCCATCCCCAGATTTGAGTCACTATTTTGAGAAGATTTGTAGTCATCCTTATAAAGTTTTTCTTAGTGTTGAACTTGAGCGCAGCCTTATCGTAGTCTTTTCACAAGGTTTTATGCATAGCTGATAATAGATCTGTTGAACTCTGAGGGCAAAGACTGAGCTATCTTTAGTTTTGTTTCCTTTCAGTTTCCATAATTTTGTATTAGATAAATAAGTGAGGAAATGAATGATGAATGGATAAACTGCCAAATAATTTTCGTACTGTCCCATTTCTTTTTAAAAAATTAAATTTATTGGTACATTTTAGATTTACACAAAGATCCCATTCATCATAGGGAATCTATACCTGTACATATATTAATTATTAATTTTCTCCCTTGGCCTATCTTCCCTTCAATTCCTCTTCCCTACTTTATGTAGAAAAGTTTTGTTTACATTTTTCTTTTCTCTTTTTGCCTTTTCCATTCCTTCCTTTTTCTCTGGCCCCTCTATAGCTCCTCTTCACATTTGAGCATTTTTTTTCCTATTTGATATTATCTAGTATACATTTTGGTCCTTATTTATACTTTTAGTTTCTCACAACAGAGAAACAGTGCACACATGTGTGTTTGATTTATTTCACTTAAGAGTATGGTCTCAAGGTGCATCCGTTTACCTAGAAATGTCTCAAGTTTATCCTTCATTTTGGCTGGGTAGTGTTCCATTGTAGAAAAAAATGCATCTTCTTTATTCATCCATTGACTGATGGGTATTTAGGCAGTTCTTGGAAACTGCCTAAATACCCATCAGTCAGCAAGATTTTGCTGTTACAAACTGTGCCACTGTAAATATGAATATGCATATATAGCTGCGGTCTGATGTCTTAAATTTTTTTTAGAAGATATCAAGAAGGGGGATAGCTGGACCAAATGGAAATTCTAGGTTTAATTTTTTGAGGAATTGCTACACTGATTTCCACAGTGGTTTCACTAGTCTACACTTCCACCAACAGTGGAATAGGGTTCCTTTTTCGCTGCAGCTTTGCCAGCATTTGTTAATTGGTTGATTTCTTGATAATTGCCATTCTTTCTGGAGAGAGATGGAATCTCAGTGTTTTAATTTGCATCTCTCAATGACCAGTAATGTTGAAAACTTTTTGTATTTGCCATTTCTATTTGTTCATCTGAGAAGTCACTGTTCATTTTATGCCTGGCTCTTAGGTAGGAAGAACTAACAGTGAAAATGGCCGTATTTCCCAAATCTGTTATACAGATTAAATGCAATAATGATCAAAATACCAATAGCATACCTCACATAATTAGAGAAAACAACCCTAAAACTTATTTAGAACAAGAAGAGACCTAGAATATCAAAAGCAAGTCTAGGCAACAAAGGCAAATCAGGGGACACTACAATCCCTGATTTGAAATTATGCTACCAAGCTATTGTGATTAAACACTGTGTAGTTCTAGCAGAAAACAAAACAAAAGAACAACAAAAAATGCAACAATAACAACAGACCAGAGGATCAACAGAATCCATTAAAAGGTGCAGAAATACACTCAGACATCTTATGTTTGACAAAAAGTCCGAACACCTTCACTGGCAGTAAGATAGCCTCTTTTAAGAAATGCTGTTGGAAAAATTGACTTCGCATATGTTGAAGACTAAAATTAGACCCTTGTCTCTCACTGTGCACTAAACGACAATCAGAATGGATCAGTGATCTAAATATTAAAACAGAAACACTAACTCTTCTTGGTGAGAGAATAGGCAGAACTCTTGAAGTATTAGGTTTAGGAAAGACTTTATGAGCCAAACGCAGATCGCATGGGAAATATCACTAAGAATAAATAGCTGGGGTCTCATTTTATTAAAAAGATTTTGCATGGCAAAAGAAGTCACTAACAGAGTGAAAAGACAATGCACATAGTGGAAAAAATTTTTGTAAGCTGTTCCTCAGACTAAGGTCTGATATCTAGAATATATAAAAAACCAAAACAAACAAACAAAAACAAAACAAAACAAAAAACTCCCAAATTTAAAGACCAAACCCCAAAACAGGCATTGGAAATGCGTTGACACTGTCTTTTTTTTTTTTTTTTAAATTTTATTTATTTATTTTTGTGTGTGGCCAGCTCAGCCCACCAGGGGGCGGGGCTGGCTGGCATGTGGTGCTGGGGGATTGAACCGCGGTCCCTGTGCTTTGCTAAGCTTGTTCTAAGTAGGTGCTTTAGACCACTGAGCCATCCCACCAGCCCCGACACTGTTTTATTTCTCAGTCCTGTATGTTTTCTTTATCAAGGTCTGCCTCTTGCTTGCCCTTGCATTCCCACTAACACTACTCCGGTTGTTCCCTGCACTCCAAGACTACTGCTAAGAAGAACAAAATGCATCCCTTACATGCTATTGTAGGAAATGACAAAATATGTACATGGCAAAAGATGGAAAGAAAAAAATCAGGAATAATACCACTATCTGGAAAACAACCATCACTGAAATTTCAAGGTTTATCTTTCCATTTATTTCCTTAGGCATTTTTATCTATAATACTGGTGTCAGAAGCCACTTTGCCTTCTCAGCAGAATCTACTTCCTTCAAAGAATTTGTAAATAATTTATAGTATATGGTAAATGTTCTTTGAGAACAGAGGTTTTGGGTTATTTGGTCTATTTCTTGCTTTTATGGATTTCCTTTTGCTAGCTCCCACCTTCTTACTCCTAGTTTTTTTTTTTCCTTCCAATGTCTTTTTGTTTATGTATTGTCCAGAGACTGTAAATATTTGTGTTTCTGTCATCACTCTCTTTAGAAGACAATGGCAGATGGAGTGGAGGGAGATAATGTTTTCCTCTTACATATAAAAGTCTCCTAAGTGAATTCATGTTGGAAGTATAAGTTTATATTTAGTTGCTTTTCATTTAGAAGAAAAGGGAAACTATGCATTACTGGGAGGAATGTAAGTTGCTAGGGATGGAAAACAATATGAGGGCTCCTCAAAAAGTTAAAAAGGAAACACCTTACGATCCAGAAATCCCACATCTGCATGTGCTGTGTATCCAAAGGAAATGGAGTTAGTGTGTTCAGGAGCTATCTGGGCTTTCATGTTCATTGTGGTATTATTCACAATAGCTAGCACATGGAGATGACTTACGTGTCAGACAACTGATGATGGAAAAAGAAAAATATATATATAATTGCTCCCTATCCCAGGAAACTCAGCATAAATCACGAATATCATATGTCAGTGATGGTGAACCTTTTAGACTCTGAGTACGCAAACTGTAACCCCAAACCTATGTATTTGCTACAAAATGATAGCACTACAATGAAACCTGAATACTGATGTTTTCATTTAGGAAAGCATCACTATTTTCTGATGCTTAGCTGCTGGGTGACTTAGCTTGTGTGCTGACAGAGAGGGCTGTGCTTGCCATAGTTTTACCACCACTGTCATAAGTAAAAATACATTTAATATAGCTAATGGAGGGGCTGTGGCTTGTTGCCACTGGCTAGCATGCCACACATTGCTTATCTGGGAGAAGGTCAAATTCAAAAGTGAAATGCAGTTTGTGTTAAATACATATTGCTTTTGTAACCTTGTACAGTCAAAAAATGGAAGAACCAAAACTGGTTGGGAACTATATTTATGTACCAGGCAAGGTTATGGAACCCTAAGGAGGAAATCTTTCTACTTGAGACATGAGAGAATGTGGATGAAACTATAGGCCTTCTAGGTCAGAACAAGAAGGAAAAATAGTACATGATCTTACTTACATGTGAAATGTAAAACTGTCCAAGTAGCAGGAAAAGAGAGTAGAATGCTGGTTGCCAGAGATGGTTGGAAACAGCAAGGAATGGGGAGTTGTTAGTCGAAGGATGTAAACTTCAGTAACAAGATAAATAAGTCGTGGGAATTTAATGTGCAGCACTGTGAGATTACAGTCAATTTTACTGGACCATGTAATTGAAACCTGAAAATAGAGAGTAAATTTTAAATATTCTCAACATGCTCACATGTACACACACACACATGTGCACACACACACATGTTCACACACACTTTCAAAGTGACCAGTACATATATATCAAGTCACCATTATATACAATTTAATTTGTCAATTACATATAATGCTGGAATAATTGTAGTAGGAGTAATCTCCATGCCATTACATCATTTTTCAAAATTATGACTTTCAGTCCACCGTAGTTTATTTAGCAGTTCTTTTAGTTGAATATGTAGACTGTTTGCGTTTTTTTTTCTTTTTACTATTATTAAGAATATGATGGAAATGCTGGCTTGCTGCCTTGATAGTCCCTGGAGACAACCTTCTGTAAATGGATTTATGAGTCTGAGTATTTTAATACAAACATAGATCCCTTAATATAGACAGAATCTGATCAGTGTGTCCTTCGGTGATATCACCCTGATGTGAAATCACACCGTGTGTGTACACAGATCGAGAGGATAGAGGCCAGAGCTGCCTGTGATGTCTTGATAAGATAAAAAGACGTGGTAAACAAATGAAGCCTGATCATTGTGGTGTGTAACATGCCATCCTGCTTGACAGTAACTTTTAAAAATGGGGTATATTTTTAGGGACCGGGCTCAGTGGTCTAAGCGTCTACTTGGCAAGCGCAGGGATCCAGCCCCGCCCTGGGCGCACTGAGCCAGCCACTGAAGCCAGGCATGGTGACAAATGCTTGTAATTCTAGCACAGGGGAGGCTGAAACAGGAGGATCATTATGAGTCTGAACCGTGTAGTAAGACCCTGTACTGAGTACATAAAAAATTAACAAAATAGGGTACATTTTAATAATAAAAATATGTTTTTTTCTATTCCTGTTCTTACAAAAGAAAGGAAAAAATAATAAAAATATAGTACAGTAAATATTCATAGTTGTTTATTACCATTACCAGATGTTGTACATGGAACACAACTGCATGTGCTATACTTTTATATATCTGGAAGCTTAGTAGTTTTATTTCCAGCAGCGTCACCGCAAGCTTGTGAGTGATACCTTACAGAATTAGTGTGGTGATGATGTTACTCAGCTGTAGGACTTTTAAATCTTTTTTAGTCTTAAGAACTGTGATACATGTGGCCTTTTGAATATGTGGTGAATCTGGGAGAAACGTGATTGTTCCTGGCAGAAAATTCAAGATCTGGCCAAATAGATCAACAGATTAAAGCGCCTGCAAGCAAGCGCAGGGGCCAGGGGTTCTGGGCATGGTGGTGCATGCCTGTAATCCCAGCTCTTGGGAGGCTGTACACAGGTGGATCACTAAGAGTCCAATCTACTAGTGAGACCCTGAACACCCTGTAGACCCTTCCCTAAAAAAATTGAAAAAGAAAAAAAGAAAATGCACATTGTACTCTTCAGAAAAATTATACCAATTTATACTAGTCAACCAAAGGCCTGTGAAAGTATTTCTCTCACTGCAGTCTTTCCAACACCGAAAGGTATTATAAAACAACTTAAGAGAAGTATTTCTAATTTACAAAGCAAAAATGATGGCCTTCTTTGGTTTGAATAATTGATTACCAACATCTAACTTTTATTGTATGTTGACTGTTGTATTTTTCCCCTGTTTTTAAATTTCTGTGTTCATCTTCATTTGATTGATTTAGAAATAAATTTTATTTCTGGAGAGAATACTATTATATTCATTGTAAAAAATTGGGATGATGAAATAGTATAAATGAAATAAAATTCCTAATATTAGCATCATTCATTTCTGATGAATGTCATTAAATTAGTGAATATGAAACACTGTTCTGTCTGTTTTTCACTACACTAAACTTATAAGAGCACTTGTAAGGATTATAATTTTGTCATATCTCTATCTATCATCTATCTATCTATCTATCTATCTATCTATCTATCTATCTATCTATCTATCTATCTATCTATCTATCTATCTATCTATGCATTTTCAAGCCCAGGACCTTGCACTTGCCAGGCAGTTACTTGTACCACTAAGCTGTACTCCTGGCCTGTTGTACTTATATTTTTGCGCATTCCTTAGATGGCTTTTCTTTTAGGATGTCCTTTTTTATCCTTTGAAAACTTAAATACCTGTGATTTATTTTAGGTATTTCATGTTTTCTTTTTACATTCAGTGTTTTAGTAATTTTTATGGTCATAATTAGACATAATAGATACTAAGATCTGCTTTTGAACTATGATGGTAGATTATTAT
>NW_004524622.1:10657727-10672275 GCF_000260255.1 Octodon degus
TTTATCCTGAGATTCTGTACCTTAGATTGTAGAACCTTTGTCAGTGTCCCCTATGTGGATGAGTCACAGCCATTGCTTGGCCAATGTGCTCATTTAATTCATTCTAAGTAGACAAATATTGTATTGAACTTCAACAAAATTATTTTTTATTATTGTTCACTTTTTAATGAATGCAATATCCTATCTACCTCATCCAAAATATTAATTCAACAATCTAAATATCTTTAAAGACCTTCCTGATGTTTTCCACACCTTCAGTAATGTTTTGCATTCCCACCAACAGTGCATAGAGTCTAATTTCTTCATAGCCTGTCTAACACTTGCTATGTTTTTACAAACATATACTTTGCATATTCTTTTCATTCTGTAGGTGGCTTTTTACTGCCTTCATTTTTTTTTTTTTCACAGAACTTCTTGAGCTTAGCATAGTTCCATTTTCTAGTTTTTACTTTGTTGCTAGTGCTGTTGGAGCCATATCTGAAGCCATTGTCCAATCCAATGTTATAAAGGTTCCCTGATGTTTTCTTGTAGGCCTTTTGTAATGTTGGGTCTTACACTTAGGTATTTGATATGTTTTGAGTCAATTTGGTACGTGGTATGAGCTGAGAGCTATAATTTGGCTCAAAATAGTTCCTCCCTTACCCCCTGAGAGCTCATGTGTTCCTATCACTTTCAAAAAAGTGATAGAAGAGTGTGCTTTTCAAAGTGTTAGTCCACTAACTCAATGGGCTGTTGGGAGGTGGGGCATGGTTGGAAGAAACAGGTCTCTGGGGATGTCCCTGAACCCTTCCTTGCCCTCTCTACTTCCTACCCTCCATGAGGTGAGCTTCTTTCCTGTGCTGTGCTGTCCTGCCATGATGCTTTGCCTCCTCACTGCCCCCCTTCCCCCACCAATGGAGCCAGAGGGCCCTGGACCAAGATCTCTGAAACTATTAAGCCACAGTAAACTTTCCTCTAAGTTTTTATTCTCAGGTTATTTTGTTACAGTGACAAAAAGCTGACCAGCACCAAAAATTGGCTTCAAGAAGGGGGTTGTGACTGGGATTGTACTCTTGGCCACTTAGGTTTTGGTCTTGCTTTGGTTTTATCCATGCCCCAGTCACCCTGTTGGGATGGGATTGTGATCTTAGTAACTGTTGGAAAATAAATCTCCACAGGTTTTTAGTGCTTTTTCTTTTCTTTCACAGTACATGAGGCAGACACCGACTGCTGTGTCTTCCAGACTAAATAGTGAAGGATATTTATATCATGCCCAGTCTCAAAATTTAGAGCAGATGTGTCCCTTTGGAGCAAAGGGCAGGTGTATTTACTGCCCAGAACAATAAAGATAATGTTTCTGTATTAAGCAAAAGAGAGGCACATTTACTAATTATAAGCGATTCACATTCCCTGAGGTCATGCGCCTCTGCTGTAACAGAAGCGACTGTACAGGCAGGTAATTCTGTGAGAGCTGGGGACCCCAGGAACTGGTACAAAATGCTAATCCTCTGAATAATACTGTTGTCAGCAGGAGAATCTCTTTTCTCTCAGATTCAGGAGTTTTATGTCTTCTACCCACATTCAAGAAAGAGTGTCAAGCTATTTTTGTTGTTTCTAAGGAAAATAAATTTCCAGACCTTTCATGTATCTTGACAACAAGCTACTTTTTTGTCCCTTCTAGCCGAATATTGGTAGAGTACTTTTTATGTCTTTATCCTTTCTTAATCATTTCTGGCTTGTGAATATTTTTTTCCTGTGCAGGCTTTTCTAGATCCATTGTAGCATTTATATCCGTCCCTCCTTGTTTCTGAAAAAGACTGGGTAAAGGACTATTAAAAGCAAAGCACTGTGATTATTGGATTTGAAACAAAAGACACCATGAATTTATGTCTAGCATGCTAATATTTCAATAAAATAATTAGAAAATGATTTATATTCTTATGTTAAAATGATTTAATAATTAATCTTCAGTGAAAAGTAAGTACTGTGTTACATTGAGGTGTAGAGGTTTTTTTTTTTTTTTTCTCCTTCACATCTGGTTTTTATTAGTACATATTGGTTATGCAGCTTCATTAGTTTCATTCGGACAGATGCATACGTCAGTATAGCGTACTCCCAATTTTAGTCTCTTCTCCCAACCTATCTCTCCCCCCACCTGTGCCACATTTTTTGAGGGTTTAAATGCATATCATGTATTTGATCATACCTATGCCTGTGTTGCCTGTCCTTAAGCTCACTCTACCCTTATTTCTTTCCTCTAGTTTAGTGATAGTCTCCCTTCTACTTTTTTCCGTCTTTCATAGGCTTCATGTATGAGGGAAGCATGCCATAGTTGTCCTTCTGAATCTGGCTTATGTAACTCAACATGATGTTCTTCGGATCGATTCATTTTCCTGCCAGTGACAAAATTTCTTTTTTTTCTTCATGGCATAATAATATTACATATATATATATATCACATTTTGTTTATTAATTCATCTATTTATGGGCATCTAGGCTGGCACCAAAAACAGTATCCTTGGTTATTGTAAATTGTTCCACAGTCTACATGGGAATAGAGAGGTCCCTATAATTTTCTGATTTTAATTCCTTTAGGTATGTGCTAAGGTTTAGCTGGATAGAACGGTAGCTCTGTTTTGAGGTGTTTTTTTTTGAAAAAGAATAAAAATATAATATATAAGATGTTAGAAATGATACACAATTTCAAAAAACCCCAAGATGATAGGTATCCAACAATGGTTGTTATATTGCACATTGTAATCTGCAGTGTAGTTGCTCAGATAAACCTATCTAACATGCAAAATTGGTCAAAATAAATACTTTAATCATTAATTACTACCTTCAAAAAATTGATAGAAATTAGTAGTACAATCATCTTAGTTATCCTGTGTATATATATACACAATTCCCTCCTTTTTTCCCTTTCTTTTCCTTATCTTCATTCCAGTTGTTAATTCCTTTTGAGCAGATTTTTTTTTCCCTTTTACTATATCTATTGCACCTTTCAGATTTTATTTACTCTTTCAGGTTTTTATACTAGCAAGCAAATACGATAACTTCTAGCTGAGTAACACTCCACTGCATACAAATACCAGAGTTTTTTAAATCCATTCCTAAGTTGATGGGCATTTGGGTTATTTCCAAGATTTAGCTATGACAAATTGTGCGGCTATAAACATGGGTGCACATGTATCACTGTGGTATGATGTTTTTAATTATTCTGGAAAAGTACTCAGAAGGAGAATAGGAATGTTCACAATGTACCCATCTACATCCAGCAGTGGAGAAGGGTTCCTTTTTCCCCACAGCCTCTCCAGCATTTGTTATTATTTCATTGCTTTATGATAGCCACTCTTTCTGGGGTGAGATGAAATCTCAGTGTTATTTTAACTTGCGTTTCTCGAATGACCAGTGCCCTTCAACATTTTTTCATATATTTATTTTCCATTTGTATTTTTTCCTCTGAGAAGTGTATATTCATCTTAGATGTTCATTTTTGGATTGGGTCTTTAGATTTTGAATTTTTTTAGGAATGGTATTAAAATTTTACTTTTAGTTAATTATTGTGTGAGAAAAGTAGTGATTTTCTGTTTATTTATATCTTGCTACTTTTTGTTGAGTTTATCAACTCTAAAAGTGTTTTGATAGAGTTTTTAGAGTTTTCTAATATAGGGTAAGATCTGCAAAGAAGGATAATTTGACTTCTTTGTTATTTTTATCTCTCTTCATTTCTCCTCTCTAACTGCTTTATCTAAAATTTGAAGAATTATATTAGCTAGGAGTAATAACAGTGAACATCCTTTCTTTGTTCCTGATTTTAGAGGCAATTGATTTAAGATTTTTCACATACATACTGATGGTGGCTGTGGTTTTTTTTTTTGTATATGGCTTTTATTACACCAAAGAATGATCTTTAAATGTCTAGTTTTTTTCAGGGCATTTATCATGAAAGAATGCTGAATTATGTCAATGGCTTCTGTGTCAATATAAATGAGCATGTAATTGTTTCTTTGATTTTACTTACACATTCTATTATGTTCATTAATTTGTGTATGTTGTATCCTTGCATCCCTAGAATGAAGCCAGCTTGATCATGGTGTTTATGATAGTTAACTGATTATGTCAGTTTGATGAAGCAATGCCCAACTCAACATAGTTCTGGGGGTGGCTGAAGGGGATCACTAGACAGAAGATCCACCCTTGATATGAGTGACAGCAACCAGTAGGTTTGCTGCCTTACTGGAATGAAAGGGAAATGAGGAAGAAAGCTCACTTCTGTTTCTTCAGAGGAGCTCCAGTCTTCGGCTTTGCCTTGGACATTGTCTCCTGGCTTCCAGCACAGATTCTTCAGCCTCCAGCATGGACTTTTCACCCTTTTGTCACAGTCCTTTCTGCCTCCTAGTATGTACACTACACTGAACTTGAGACCTTCGCCTGGATCTTCTTGGTCTCCTGTGCATAGCCAGCCCTTCTGCGTTCTTCCACACCTGACTCTCTGGGCAGTCATTGTAACCCAATCTTGTAAATTTGTATGTATTTGTCTATCTTGCAATTAATCTGTTTCTCTGGTAAACACTGACTATTACTGATCACTTAAATGTGTCATTGAATTTGGTTTGCAAGGATTTTATTAAGGATTTTACATCAGTGTTCATGAAGGACATTGGCTTGTACTTTTTTGGTTGTACTCTGCCTGGCTTTGGTAATGGGTGATGTTGATCTTATAGAATAAGTTCAGAAGTGTTCCTTCCTTTTCTATTTTATGGAATAGTTTGAGGAATATTGCTATTAATTTTTCCTTAGAGGTCTGGTAAACCCATCTGGCTCAGCTGTGCACCCATCTGGTCTTGGAATTATTCTCTTCACTGGATGTCTTTTTATTACTGCTTTATTCTCAGTGTTTGCTATGTGTCTGTTTAGCGTATTTATATCCACTTGGTTCAGTTTATGGGAGGTGCAGTGTGTGTCAAAATTTATCTATTTCTTCTAGATTTTCTAATGTATAAAAAATAGGTTTTCAAACTAGTCCTTAGTAATCTTCTGCGTTTCATTGGTGTCTGTTCCTCCCTTTCAGCTCTAGTTGTATTGATTTGGATCTGCTTTCTCTTTGGATTAGTCTGGCTAAGGATTTATCCATCTTGTTTTCCTTTTCAAAGAACAATTCTTCATCTCATTAATTATTTTAATTCCTATCTCATTATTTTCACTACTTTTTATTATTTTTTCTGTTGGTTTTAGTTCATTCTTGTTTTTCTAAAACTTTGAAATGTGTCATGTTATTTGAGATCTCTCTGACTTTTTGATGTAGGCAGTCATTGCTATAAACTTCTCTTTTAGAACTGTTTTCACTATATTTCAGAGATTCTGATATATTGTATTTCTATTTTCATTTAATTTTAGGATTTCAAAGTTTCCTGCTGGTATTTTGAAACAGAATCTCACCACATAGTTTCAATTGGCCTCAAGCTTGAAGTAATCCTCCTGCCTCAGCCTTCTGATGGCTGGGATCACAGCCGTGGCTCACCATACATGGGTGCTCCTGATTTCTTAAATAACTCATTTATTATTTGAAAGTATGTTGTTCATTCTCCACATTCATATGGTTTCTTGTGCTTTCTTTTGCTGTTGATTTTTACTTTCATTCCAGTATGATCTGGTAAGATGTAATAAATTACTCCAGTGTTCTATATTAAGGATTGCTTTATTGCCTAAAATATGATACAGCTTGGAGAACGTGGCATGAGCTGCAGAAAAGAATGTATATTTTGTGCTTGCTACATGGAATGTTTTGTAGGTTTCTGCTAAGTCAATTTTGATCTGTACTGCAGTATAATTCTGATGTCTATATGTTGATTTTTTGGGTCTGTTTGATGTATTTATTTTTGAGATTGGAGTATGGAAGGCACCCACTATTATTGTATTGGGATGTTGTGTCAGTGAGTGCTTAGTAGAGAAACAGATTTAACACAGCATGTACAAATCTATAAGAATTTATGAGACTGGTTTACAGTGGCCACCTGCAGTCAGGTGTGGAAAGGTGCAGAAGGTCTGTCTGTGTGACAAAGATCCAAAGGATCTAGATGAAGGTCTGAATCTCGGTGTACTGTCCCCTGTGAGTCTGCATCAGGAGGCCAAAGGGTCTGCGATAAAAGACTGAAGAAGCTGAAGGGTCGTGTTGGAATCCCAGAGGTAGGTCCCAGGTAAAGCTGACGAGAGGAGCTCCTCTGAAGAAACAGAAGGGAGCCTTCCTTCTCATTTCCTCTTTATATTATTCAGGTGACACGCTGCCTGGGCTGCATGTTCTTCCTCCAGTAATCCTCTCAACCATCCTCAGAACTAGTCCTCCAGTCCAGTTTAATTGGGTATTTCTTACTCAAGTTGGCATAACCAGTGAAGTATCACAGATAGACAAAAGCATTCATGTTGAGTGAATTTTTCTTATGAAGTTTGGCTCACTGACGTTCAATACATATACATATATATATATACACACATATATATGTACACATACATATATATATGTATATATATTTCCAACAATTATATTTCCTTGGTGGGTCACCAATTACCAATATACAGTGGCCTCTGTCTTGTCTAGTTTCTCTTTGAAGTCTGCTTTGTTACATATGAGTATAGCTTTCCTGTTTGCTTGTAGTTTGTATTTACATACAATATTCTTTTCCATCTTTGTACTTTCATTCAGAGAGAGAGAGAGAGAGAGAGAGAGAGAGAGAGAGAGAGAGAATCTTTGTTATTGATTGTGTTTCTTGCAAGCCATAAAGAGTTAGGTCTTGTTTCTTGATATAATGTGGCAGTCTCAATCTTGTTATTATAGAATTAAGGCCATTTATATTCAACATTATAATAGAAAGGTATGTACTAATTCCTGTTGATTTTCTAATGTTTATTTCTTTCCTAATTCTCTATAGCTTGTCTACTTTTCTTCTTCTGTATTTAGGCAACCTGTGTTTTCTGTAATGCTGGTTTAATGGTCAAGCCTTTCTTGTTATGTGTATCTTGGAAAGATCTTGGAAAGCCTTTATTTTTCATTTAATTTTAAAAGACAACTTTGCTGACTATGATAATCTGGCTATGCAGTTATTTTCTTCCTGGGCTTGATATAATTGTTCCACGACTTCCTGGCCTTTAGGATTTCTACAGAGAAGTCTGAAGTTATTCTTTTGGATTTGCCTCTAGCAGTGACATGGTCTATTCATTCTTGCAGCTTTCAATATTTTTTCCTTTTTCTGTATTGTCATCTTAGATACAATAAGATGTGGGGGTGTTTCTTTTCTGGTCATGCCTTTTTGGGGTTTGGAATGCCTCCTGTACCTGGATATTGATGTCTTTTCCAAGATTTAGTAAGTTTTCTGTTTGTATTTTATTAATTAGTTTTTTTTAAATTCCATTAGTTTGAATTGTATATTGTTGCCTCTTCCACACCATTTTAAAATCTTTTTCATTTTTTACTCCTGTCCCAGGGTTCTTGAATGTTTTGTTCATAATTTCTTGTTATTTTTCTTTCTTCATGTCTGATCCATAATTCCTTACCCATATCCTCAAGCTTTGAAGCAATCTCTGTCTTCTGCTTAGTGTTATCTGTTGGTGCAGCTTTCCACTGAGCTTTTGATTTGATTTGTGCTTTTCTTTTCCAGAATTTGGATCTGCTTTAGAATCCCCATCTCTTTGTTCAATTGTTTCTTCACACCCTGCCTTGCTTCTTTAGTTTATCCAAATGTTCACAAGTATTCTCTTTGATGTCATTAATAATTTTATAAATCAGTTTTTTGCATTTTTGTCTCTAGTTTCAACTACTTTGTAGTTTTACATTTGGTTACTGATAAATTATGGACACTTGTATAAGTCATGTGGCCTTATTTTATGAATCTTTTTCTATTTCTGTAGAGAGATTTTTCCATATGTTGAGATGGACATTTCTTCCACTTTTGCTAGTGTCCAGCGTTCTTTTGAGGTTTGCATGACCATTCAGAAGGAAGAAAACAAATTGCAGTAAGTAGGTATTAACGTGCAGTAAAAGCCAATGAAAAGCAATAATAATACCACTATTAACAATAGAAAAGTAATCAGAAAAGAACTAAGAGCTAGATCTCATCCTATTAAAAATCTTTGGCACATCGAAAGAAATTAGCAATAAAATAAAAAGAAAATCCACAGAACGGGGAAAAAATTATATCCAGTTGTCCCTCAGGGAACGGACTTATATCTAGAACATATAAAGAATTGAAAAATATCAGGCCTCCTCAAATTTAAAGACCCAACTCAAAAATGGACATCTGAGATGAATACACACTTCTCAGATGAAGAAATACAAATGGAAAATAAATACATGAAAAATGTTCAGCATCACTGGTAATTAGAGAAATGCAAACTAAAACAGTACTGAGATTCCATTTCACTCCAGCACCAATGTAGCCATTTCTTCTATTCTGAAGAAATGAACCAATAACAAATGCGGGAGGGGCTGTGAGGAAAAAGGCACACTTCTCCACTCTTGGTGGGAGTGTGGACTGGTGCAACCTTTGTGGAAATCAGTGTGGAGATTCCTCAAAAACTAGAATTAGAGGTCCCAGTTGACTCAGATGTTCTCCTTCCGGGTGTCCTTCCAAAAGAATAAAGACATCAAAACCAAAATAATAGAAGCCAACACCCACAAAAAGTTTCTTCTTTTTACAAGCCTTTTTCTGTATCTTCTTAATTAGATGCTGACATCTTAAAATCAAAAATTTAGTGTTAACTTATTTGTAATCTCTCTTAGTACCCTATTTCATTTTTAAATTTTCAAAAACTTTTTTACTACACGTTTGCAGTTCATGTAGCTTATAACTTTGGGGAGTGGTCACATGTATATACCACAGGTACACAACTTGTTTCTTTTCCTTTTTGGACACCCCATTGCTCCACCTCTAATTCCTCTATCCCACTTTTCATTCTTGCTAATATTATTAATCTTAGCTTATGTTATAGAATATAATGTGTACATTGATTGAGGTCAGTAGGTTCCTGTACATGGCTTATGTTTGTTCTTCTTATTTTCCCTTCCCTTCCTTTCTATCCTCATCTTTTCCCCTCGGACCACTTCCCTACTGTAGGAGATCCATATCTTTATCCCTTTCTAAGCATCCTTTATTTTTTCTTTGAATACTTTGTTCACTCAAATCAGAGATACCATATGGTATTTAAGTTTGCATGTTTAGTTTGTTTCACTCAACATTATATTTTCAAGGTGGATTCTTTTCCTATAAATGTCTCAAAGCTATTATTCTTTATACCTGAGTAGAATTACATCATATATATCTACCACATTTTCTTTATCCAGTCATCAGTTGATGGCTATATAGGCCATTTCTAGGATTTAGCTATTAGGAGTTGTGCTGTTAGAAACATTGGTATGCTTGTATTGCTTTAATATCATGCCTTAAGCCTTTGGGGAAGTTACCGAGCTACCTTTGGGGTATTTCTGGGTCATATGGACTTTCTAATTTCAACTTTTTGAGAAATCTCCATATACTGATTTCCATAATGGTTGCAATAGCTTATATTTCCACCAACAAGGAAGGAGTTTCTGTTTCTATCACTGCCTTGCCAGCATTTGTTATTGTTTTATTTTTTAAACAATTGCCATTCTTTTTGCAGGAAGATGAAATGTTGACATCATTTCAGTTTGCATTGCTTGAATGACCAGAGATGTTGAGCATTTTTTCATATATTTGTTGATTATTTATTCTTTTTCCTCTGAGAAGTGTTTGTTCATTTCTCTTGCCCATTTCTTTATTTTTTATTTTTTAAAAAAATTTATTGATAAACAGATAGCAATGAGACAGTTTCAAATCAAATCAAAAGTACAGATTCAACAAATAACACACTACGTATATTCTTCTTAGTGGTTAATTGCTGTACAAGATGCGGACTTGAGATCCTATTTACAAACACCATTAGAACAAATCATTCTATTCATTAAGAGAATGCAACTATATATCTATTCTAACCACTTTGAATACACAGATACAAAATGGACATTCATCCAGATATCCCATTTTTTCTAAGTTCCTTTATTGAATATTATAGGTGTGTAAACTCAGCAAAATATTCTAAAAGAGTCCAGTAGCCCATAATAGCATTGGGTCTTCTGTTTAACTGGCAATGTCAGAAATTATTGACCTGAGTCCCCAACAGCTCAACATAACAGCATGGCTTTACTTCCTATATTTCGTCTTCATATTTTTCTACTGGATGGTTAAGACCAAGGTAAAGCAGGACCAGTGCAACAAGAGTTGTAGCTTTTTGGTCTGAGGTCAGTTAAATGCCCTCAGGATTTATCCTGAGATCCTGTACCTCAGATTGTAGAACCTTTGTCAGTGCAGCCATGTGGATGAGATTCCCACCCTGACTAACTATATATACTGATACCTGTGAACTAAGCTATTGCACTGCAGATGGTAATTTGTAATAGTAGTTTCATGTTTGGAGTGCCTGTCATTCTGGTATTCTGAATATGGGCAGCTTGTCATGACATGCCAGTTACTGCTATGATGTCTCTCGGGTAAGTGGATGTTCAAGAAGAAGGGGGTGGTGAATGAAAGCAAGAGACAGGAAAAGAAATATTGTGGTACTGTCCTGCTTCAAGGTTGTATATAGTGAGATTTTTGGACTTATGTGCAAACATGAGAAGTATATAATTCTTTATCCTATTTTTAAAGTATAATCTAATTTTTAAATGTTTTATTATCATATTATGTAGGGACTTAAAGTTCAACATATCAATACTTGATGAAAAATACCAGTTCCTTTTTATGCCTAAGGTGTTTGAAATGCAGTGAGATAGTGAGGTTAAGCTTAATAGCCTAAATTGTTTGATGATAACAATAAGCTTGTCTTCTGGATGGTTAATAACCTAAGTTTGCAGACCAAAATTAGAGAAAAAGGAGGGCTACAAGGAAAGCCAAAATTTTGGCCCTAGCCTTCTAAGGTCAATTAAGACTCAGGACATATGAGAACTTGTACTGTAACGTCATGTACCTCGGTAGTGTCCCAAATTTTCTGATCAAGAAGATTATGGGGCCAAAGAGGAAAGTGATCAATGACATAGAGTATGCTTAAGGAGAGTCTCATGGGGAGAAAACTTTCTTGCCCATTTCTTGACTGGATCTTTAATTTTAGGTGATTTAATATTTTTGAGTTCTTTGTGCATTCTAGGTATTAGTCCTGTGTCTGAAGAGGACCTGTGAGATTTATTTTTCCCACTCTACAGGTTTCCTGTTCACTCTGCTGCTTGATTCTTTCGCCGTACAGATGCTTTGGAGCCTTATATAATCTCATTCGTTGATTCTTGCTGTTATTTCTTGGCAAGTGATGTTCTGTTAGAAGATCGTTTCTACACCTGTGTCTTCAAATGTTCTATCTTCCAGTTTTTCTGTTTTAATGCATCAATGTTTGATCTATTTTTATTTTAATTTAATATACGGTGAGAAATAAAGGTTCAGTTGCAATCTTCTATACACAGACAACCGATTTTCCCAGCACCACTATTGAATAGGCTATCTTTCCTCCAACATATATTTTTGATCCTTTTCAAAGATTACATAGTTGACTGTGCCTGGGTAAGTTTCTGAATCCTCAGTTTTGTTTTATTGATGCATTTATCTTTTTTTTTTTCCAGTACTGTGCCATTCTTATCACTGTTGCTTTGTAGTATAGCTTGGTTAGGTTAATTCCTACATATTTCATTTTTCTTGAAACTACTGTGAATGTTGTTGTTTTCATACGTTTCTTCTCACCCAGTTCATTGTTGGTGTACACAGATACTAATGGTTTTTCTGTGTTGATCTTGTATGCTGTGAAATTACTGGTGTTTGTCATTAATTCTGAGAGCTTTTTGGTGGAGTCATTTGTGTCTTCTGTGTAGAGTATCATGCCATCTTCAAATAATGATAATTTGAGTTTTTCCTTTTCTGTCTGTGTTCCTTTTATTTTTTTTCTCATGCCTAATTGCTCTGGCTAATATTTGAAGGACTATGCTGAATAGAAAAGGTGGTAGTGGACATCCTTGTCTTGTTCATGATTTTAAAGAGAATGTTTTTTCCATTTAGTGTGAAGCTGGCTCTTGGTTTGTTGTAAACAGCCATTTTCATATTAAGGTATAGGCCTTCTATACCTGTTTTCTTCAGGGTTTTCATCATGAAGGGGTTTTGGATTTTGTCAGAGCCTTTTGTGCATCGATTGATATGATCATACAGTTTTTTTACCTTGCTCCTACTTATGTAATGTTTTGCATTTACTGATTTAGATAAGTTGAACCATCCTGTGTCTTTGGGTTAAAACCTGCTTGATCATGGTACATGAAATTTTTGATAATGCCGTGCATTATATTTACTAGTATCTTGTTGAGGATTTTTGCATCTGTATTCATTAAGGATATTAGCCTATAGTTCTCTCTCTCTCTCTCTCTCTCTCTCTCTCTCTTTCTCTCTGGTGGAGCTGGGGATTGAACTCAGGCCCTTGTGCTTGCCAGGCAAGTGCTTATTCAACTGAGTTATCTTCCTGGCGTCTAGTTCTCTTTTTTAGTAGGGTGTTTTTCCAGTTTTGGGGTCAAAGTGATACTGGTTCCCTAGTAGCTTGGGACTACTTTTCAGTTTCTTTGAAGAGCTTGAGGAGTATTGGTGATATAACATCCTTAAGAGTTTTATAGAATTTATCAGTGAATGCTTTGTATGAATGCAGTGAATAACTTTATTTAATTAATAGATTTTTTTTATTACTGTATCAATTTCATTACTTTGTACTATGTTGTTACATACATTTATGTGTTATTGCACCAGTTGTGGTAGTTTGTATTTGTATATGAATCTGCCCATTCCTTCAAAATTTCCTAATTTGTTGCAATATAATTTTATGAAGTAATATCTACCTTCTGGAGTTTTACAGTGTCTGATGTGGTGTCACCTTTTTCACTTCTAATTGCATTGATGAGAGTCTTTTCTCACTTTCTTTCAGTAAGTCTCACTAGAAGCTCATCTGATGTATGTAGGTATGTGTGTATATATGTATGTATGTAAATATATACATATGTATGTATGTATATATTTGGTACAGGGCCTCACTATGTAGGTTGTACCTCTAGTGATCCTCCTCTTTTAAGCCTCCCCAACGCTGGAGTTACAGGCGTGCACCACCATGCTTGGTCTCAGTGGCTGGCTCAGTGTGCCTGGGGGTGGGGCCAATGTGGCATGTGGTGCTGGGGATGGAACTCCAAGTCCCTGTGCTTGCCTAAGCAGATGCTTAGTCCCCTGAGCATCTCGCTGGCCTTTTTTTTTTTTAAGAATTGATTCTTTGATTTGATGATCACGATGATGATGATGATGGCTATTAGTATTAGTATTATTATTTACTATTTTTATTCTCAATTACATTGATTTCAACTCTTATCTATATAATTTCCCTACTTTATTTTGGATAAAAGTTGTTTTTCTGTTGTTTCTCAAGTATCTTATGGTTTATTATTATGCTGTCTTTTTGAGTTTGTTTTGTTCTAATGTGAGCATTGTTTACAATGAATTTTCTCTTTAGAACTGCTTTCATAGTGTCCCAGAGGACTCAGTGAGTTGCACCATCATCATTTATTTCCAGAAAGTTGTACATTTCTTCTTTGATTTCTTCTGTAATCTATCAATTGTTTAGGAGTATGTTAATTTTCCAGAAGCTTCTGCCTTTTCCAAAATTTCTTTTTACTGATTTCTATTTTTATTGCACAGTGGCCTGATAGTATGCATGGGATAATTTCTTACTAAAGCAGTATTTGTGGACTAGAGCGTTACCTATTTTAGCAAAAGTACCATGTGCTGCTGAAAACAAGTTATACTGTCATAGATGGGTAGAAAACTCATTTATGTCCATATGTCAGGAGTATGATTTAGCTCTGAAATTTCTTTCTTTCTTTTTTTTTTTTTTTTTTTTTTTGGTTTGGTTGATCTATCTCTGTGTGAAACGAGGTGTTAAAATTCCTAACTATGACCGTGTTAGTATTTATTTGATCTTTTTAATTCAGCAATTTTTGTTTTATAAAGATAGGGGCTCCAGAATTCTGTGCATATTAGTTTACTGTTATCTCTTCTTGTTGGACTTCTCATATGTAGTGACCTTCTTTGTGTCTTCTAATCAGTTTTAGTTTGAAATTTGCCATGTCTCATGGTAGAATTGTTACCTGTTCTTGTTTTTGGAGTCCTGTTGCATGATGTGTTGTTTTCCATCCTTTAACTTTTAGTCTATGAATATCTTTCTGGTTTGCATGAATTTCTTTTTTTATATTAATTTTATTCAGAAAGAAGTAGCAACAAGACATTTTCAAAACAGGTTAGGATAGTTACAATAATTAATACATTGGATATTGTTGTCTTTGTAGTAGTTATTCATAGCATAAGAGGCAGACAGGATATGTTGTCTAAACACTATTAGTTCAAAACTTTCTTCTCATTGCACTAAGAGAAAGTAGCTGTATATCTATGCTAATTATTTTGTATATACAGATATATATGTGTGTGTGTATATATATATA
>NW_004524622.1:10674315-10678969 GCF_000260255.1 Octodon degus
ATTCCATTGCCATTCATATATTGTAGGTACATGAATTCAGCAAAGTGATCCAATATAGTACAGTAGTCTATAAAAATAGTGGGCTATCTGCATGACTGGCAATGTCAGAAGTTGTTGACTTGAGCTTTTTACAGCTCAGCATAATAGCTTTACTTTTTATACCTTGTTTGCATACTTTTCTGCTGGATGGTTAAGACCAAGATAAAGCAAGACCTATATAACAAAAAATGTAACTTTTGTATCTGACAAGGTCAGTCGATTCCCTTGGAATTGACCCTGACACCCTGTAAGCAGTTTGTAGATTCTTTGTCAGTGTTGGCCATATGGATGAGTCACGGCCATTGCTTGACCAATTTGCTCTCTGTGAAAGCCTCAGAGAATGTTTTCTTACCATGTGACTCTCCTTAGGCACACTCTATATCGATCACTTGCCTCTGTGGCCCCATAATCTCCTTGTTCAGTAAATTTGGGACACCACTTAGGTACAGCATGTTACAGTACAGGTTCTCTTATGTCCTGACTCCTCAGTGACCTTAAAGGGCTGGGTCTGAAATGTGGGCTATCCTTGTAGCCCTTCTTTTTCTCTAATTTTTTGGTTTGCAAACTTAAGTTGTTAACCCTCCAGAAGAGAAGCTTTATGATATTATTACCCTAAAACATAGGCTGTTGAGCTTAACATCAGTTTCTGTCTGAATATCAAATGCCTTAGACATAACATGGAACAGATATTTTCCATCAATTGTTGATATGCTAAACTTTAAATCTGTTTAGAATGTGAAAAAAATAGATGATTTTCTTGAATGCAAGATTATTGGATTCTGCTTTTTGACCCAATCTGCCACTGGGTCTTTTATGTGGAGAATTGAAAGTGCTAACCTTAGGAAGTGTTGCTCAGTTGTGTTGGTTATTTACTATCATTGCCTTACTTATATGTTAGTATATTGTTTGTTTGTCTTTCCTGATTTCTTTTGTTGCTGTCTACCTATTGACCTCACTAGTCCCTCCTGTGTTTTTAGCTGTGTCTTATTTGCTGTTTCTACCAAAAATATTCTTAAGTATTTTCTGTAGAGCTGGTTAGCACTCACTGAGCTGATCTTTTTTATGGAAATACTTTATTTCTCCATCTATTTTTTTTCTCCATCTATTTTTAAAGATGACTTTGTTGGGTAAATTAATCTGAGTTGAGTTACTTGCTCTTAGGACTTTGAAGCACTTCCCTCCCAGCTCACTGGCCTCCAGTTTGTGTTAAGAAGTCTGCTGTGATTCTACTTGGTTTACCTTTGTGTGTGATTGTTTTGTTTTGTTTTTCCAGGAAACTTTTTTCCTCCCAGGATGTCTGGTAATTTACTCAGGATAGGTCTTAGTAGCTGCTTTCTTCATCATAGTAGTTGCTTTCTTCATCATACTTGTTTGGTGTTTTATTTTTTATTTTTTGTATTCTAGGGAAGAGTCTACAGGATGTCCAGGGTCTCACTGCTAGATTGGACTCGTAGTGGTCCACCTGTTTACAGCCTTTCAAGAGCTGGGATTACAGATGTGTGCCACCATGCCCAGTCTCAATTGCCATCTCGGCGTGCCCTGGTGGCAGGGCTGGTATGGCAGGCCTGGGGATTGAACCCCCGGCCCCTGCACCTGCTTGCAGGCCCTTTAATCCACTAAGCTATTTTGCTGACCCTTGTTTGGTGTTTTATGAGCCTCAATTATATTTTAAACTCTTATATTTGGGAAATTTTTTCTATGATTTTGTAAGCATGTTAGTGAATCCATTTGTGTTATCATCTAGTTTTTCTCTAACTCTGTGTAGCCACAGATTGCTCCTCTTGCTGTCATCTAGTAACTATTGGACAGTGTTCTCTTCTCTTATTTTCCTTTTGGCTTCTTTGAGATTTTTCAAAAATCATAACTCACTATTTTGTCCTCAGTATTAGCTACTCTGGCTTCAATTTGATTAGTTCTACATTGTATGAAGTTTACAAATCTATCTATCTATCTATCTATCTATCTATCTATCTATCTATCTATCTATTTAATGTATTTGGTACAGAGCCTTACTACACAGCTCAAACTCATAGTGGTCCTCCTGTTTTCAGCCTCTCCAGTCCTGGGATTACAGGCATGAGCCACCACCCCAGGTCTTATTTCAGATATTTCTGTTTGACATTTTTTCAAGGATCTCACATCCTTTTTGAGTCTGTTTTTCAAAGTTTGAACTGTTTTCATTAGCTTGTCCAGGTTTTCTTTTTGAACCTATTTCTCCCAATTCACCATAGGCATATTGAGTGAAATTGCTGTGAACTTTTGGTTCATTTCTCCTTGAGCTCATCTATTTTGTTTATCCTTTCTATGAACTTTAGTAGATTTCTACTACCTGATATTTATTTTTCTGCTTGCTTTGTGACCCCTTGCCATCCACCCATCTATATTATTATTATTATTAGTAGCAGCAGTAGTAGTAGTTTTCCTCTTTTGTCCTTCCTTTTTGGGGGGTTCACTGCAGCTTGTTGACTAGAGAAGTGAGAACATTTGTGGCATATATGAATATTTTTCAGCAGGATGTTGCTTGCCCGTGAACGATTTTTAGCTTTGTAGGTCAACATTATTGTCTACGCCTTCTGTTATTTACTTTACATGATTTTGTTTCTGTCCATATGTTTTGTCAAAAGAATCACTTTCAGTTATAACAGCAGCTACCCATTCAGTCCTGTAACACTTGCCTGTGATGGTTCTCGCAGTTACATCCCTCCCTTTGTCTGTTCTCGTCACACAGCAGGACAGTTTATTATTTGCAGTTGTTCTGCAGTGAGAGAGGTGACATGGGGTGGGCAGCATGGGAGTTGGCTGGACAAGGAGGTTTGAAAGGAGGTAGGTAGTGGTATAGAAGAAGAAAAGGCTGATGTGAGGTCTGAATTTATTTGAGTACTTTTAGTTAAAGGCTTAGTACTGCAATTTTTCAGAGGACCTTTTGTGAGGCCAGGGTGATAGATACAGGAGAAAGGACACTTACTTTGTTATTGAGGAAAGCTGTGTGGTCGTCAGAACTTGCAGATAAGGTAGACAGTAAGCTAGGTAAGGTATGGCAGGTCAAAGGCTTAGGAAGGGGAGAGTCCAGGAACAATATTAGAGAAGAAGGGACGACTGAGGGAGCCATGTGTGAGAAATTGTAAAATTTGGCAGGAAGCATCTACGTATTTGGAAAAAGAATAAAGAAACATGTGAATAATACTGTCTCAGGGGTTTAAAGTGAAGAATCTAGACAGGAAGGTGAAGCAAGGGAAAGAACCTAGATACCTATTAAATTAGAGTGAGTAAATACACAAAAATAATAGTCTAATAAACATGGGAACCCATAAAGACCATAACACATCCCCTTATTACTCAAAACCAAGAAACTACAAAATTGAAACCTGTAAGATGGCTGCTTGGAGCCTGGAATAAATACTCCACGAAGGGTCAGCCAGATAGCTCAGCAGAGTGAAGTGCTTGCTTAGGCAGAGCATAGGGGTCAGGGCTTGATCCCCAGCGTGCGGTGCTGGCTCTGCCCCCGGGGTGCGCTGAGATGGGGACTGAGACTGGGTGTGGTGGTGCGCGCCTGTAATCCCAGCACTTGGGAGGCCGAAAACAGGAGAATCACTAGGAATCGGATCTATGTGCTGAGACCCAGTAGATCCTGTACTAAATGCATAACCAAAAAAAAAAAAAAAAAAAAAGCGTCCAATGAGACTCTGTGCGCTGGCTCCCAAGAAGCCTCTTTGCTAGCGAGCCCGAGCACTCCTATCCCAGTCACTTCTCAGCTCTTCACTGCAGTTCAGTCTTCTGCCAGGTTGCAGGCATTTCTGGAACCAATTTATTTAAAAAATTAATTTGTTGGTATATTTAGATATACATAATGATTGTACTAATTATAGCAAATTTATAACTCTGTACAGTATATTGATTCTTTTCTCCTGAATTCCCTCACCACCCTTCAACTTTTCTACTTTTCCATATTTAAAAAAGCTTTCGTTTTTCTATACTTTTTTGCTTTTTCCCTTCTTTCCTTTCCCTTTCCCTTCTCCCTTGTTCCTATTCCCACTTGAACATTTTCTCCTTATTTCCCAATATTTATTATATATTTTGGTCCTTATTTACCCTTTTGTCTTCTCACATCAGAGAAAAAAAAAATGAGATCTTTAAACATGTGTGTCTGATTTATCTTATTTAGGAGCATGGACTCAAGGTGCATCCATTTACCTAGAAATATCTCAAGTTAATCCTTTTTATGGCAAAGAAGTTCTCTATTATATTTTTTTAAAACCCACATCTTTATATATTCATCCACTGATGGGCATTTAAGCTATTTCCCAGATTTAGTTGTTACAAATTGTGCTAGTATAAGTTATGCAAGGGTGTGTGTATCTTTCTTTGGTATTACATGATACTTTTAATTCTTCCAGGCAGATTCCAAGAAGGGGAATAGATGAGTCAAATGGAACCTTCAGTTTTAAGGGAAATTCTCTGTGACTTGACCATCATTGCATCCTGGTTACACTCCACTCAACAGCAGAGAAGGGCTTCTTTTGCACCCAGCCTCATTAGCATTTGTTGTTGGTTGATTTCTTGATAATAGCCATTCTTTCTGTAGTGAGATGGAATCTCAGTGCTGTTGTTTTTTTTT
>NW_004524622.1:10679214-10687508 GCF_000260255.1 Octodon degus
TCTCTCAAATTCCCAGTGGTGTCAAACATTTTTTAATGCATTTGTTTGCTGTTTGTATTTCTTTATCAGAGAAATGGCTATTCATTTCAGATGCCCAGTTTTGGATTTGTTTTGTAAATTGGCGGTTGTGATTCTTTTAAGTTCTTTATGTATTCTAGGTATTAGTCCTTTGTCTGAAGAACAGCTAGCAAAACTGTATGCCATTCTGTGGGTTGTCTCTTCATTCTTTTGCTGTGCAAAAGCTTTTCAATATGAAGAGATTGCAGTTCTCAATTATTTGTCGTATTTTCTATATAATCAAGGTTTTTTCATAAAGTCTTTGTCTACAGCTATGTCTTCAGGAGTTCTACCCATTCTATTTTCCAGCAGATTCCGTGTTTCCGCTTTAGTATTTACATTTTGATCTGCTTTGATTTTAGTTTAGAGCAAGATGAGAGATATGGGTCAAGGTTCAATCTTCAGCATGTGGAATGCCAGTTTTTCGTGCATCATTTATTAAAGAGGCTGTCCTTCATTGGCACCTTTTGTCAAAGATAAGGTGGTTGAGTTTGTTTGGAGTTGGTTCTGCATTTTGTAGTCTGCTCCATTGATACCCTGGTCCATTTTTTTTTTTGCCAGTACTATGCTGTTTTTATTGCAGTAGCTTAATCAGTGGATTGTGATGCACCCTGCCTTTCCTTTGTTGCCCACAATTCCTTTCACTATTCTAGGCCTCTTCCAGTTCCAAATAAATTTTAGGATTGTTTTTCTCTAATCCTGTGAGGCTTGATATTTTTATTTTGATTGGGATTGCATTAAATCTGTACAAGAAGTTTGGAAGTGTGGCTATTTTCAATTTGTTCTTCCTATCCAAGAACAAGGGATATCTTTCCATTTTATATCCTCTTTAATCTTCTTTTTCAGTGCTTTAGTTTTCAATGTAAAGGTCTTTACTTCCTTTGTTACGTTGATTCTTAAGCATTTTGTTTTTTGATGTTCTTATGAAAGTTGTGCTTTTCCTAATTTTTCTCTCAGTGAGTGTGTTACTTGTGTAGAAGAATGCTTTGTGTTTCTGAGTGTTGACTTTGTATCCAGCTACATTACTGAATTTGGTTATCAATTTTATTGGATGATACTGGATTATTTCAGATTTTTGTATTTTCTTGATTCAGCTTTGGTAATTCATGTGAATCTAGGGTCTTCTAGGAATCTCACTTATCTTTTATATTTTCTATTTTGTTAGAGGATAGATTCTTAAAGTAGGTATTTATGATGTGGATTTTTACAGAATCTTTTGTGGTTTCACCTTTTTTATTCCTAATTGTATAGATTTGAGTCTTTTCTTTCCTTTTAAAAAATGTATTTAGTACAAAGTTTACAGGGTCTCACTATACAGATCAGACTCATAGTAATCCTCCTGTTTTCAGCCTCCTAAGCACTGGGATTACAGGCGTGCAGCACCATGCCCAATCTTAGTCATCCTCTCAGTGCACCCCTGAGGTGGGCCAGCATGGCATGCTGGGGATTGAAGTCCCATCTCTGTGTCTGCCTAAGCAGGCACTTTAATCTCCTGAGCTATCTGGCCAGCCCTTGCTTCCTTTTTTGATAATGTTTGTGTCTATTTTATTTAATCTTTTAAAGAACCAACTTTTTGATTCACTGATTCTTTATGTGGTTTTTCTAGTCTCAGTTGCATTAATTTCTGCTCTGATTTTTATAACTTTCTCACTCACACATGTTTTGGGTTTAATTTTTCTTTTTGAGTAGCTAGAGATTTGATAATAGGTTGTTTATTTGAGGTTGGCCTGTCTATCTGATGTGGAAAATCACCGCTATGAAATTCCCTTATAAGACAGCTTTCATTCCATCTCATGAGTTCCAGTGTGCTGTAGCATGATTGTTTAATTGTAGAAGCTATTTAATTTTTTCCTTAATTTCATCTGTGACCCATTAGCTTTTTAGGAGGGTGTTATTTAATTTTCATGTGTTTATGTGGGTTTGTGGTTACTTTTGTCATTGATTTCCAATTTTATAGCACTATGTTCTGATAATATGCATGAAATATTTCAGTTCTTTTGCATTTACTTAAGTATGTTCTATGAGCTAGTATGTGGTCTGTTTTGGAGAAACTTTCACATATAGCTGAATGTATTTTGATGTTGTGAGGTAGAACACTCTATAGATACCTACTAAATCCATTGGTTTAACGGTTTCACTGAATTATGATACTTCTTTGTGGATTTTTTTGTCCAGTTGATCTATTTGTGACAATAGGGTATTGATGTCCCCTATTAAAGTTGTATTAGTGCTTACTTGCCTTTTCATGTCCATCATTATTATTTGCTTTATATAGCTATGTGCACTATTAATTTGCCACCTTTAACCATGATAACAAGATTTGTAGTTGCATAACAATGTCTAAAACAAACCAGAAGGTTATATACAGTAAATATTCCCCCAATTGAGTGATATTACTGTCTTTGGAGAAAATTTAAAAGGGATGGTGGGAAAAATAAAAAAATAAGAGAAAGAGATTAAAAGCAAGGTTGAAGGATTGAAGATTACCCAAGCTTTTGGAGACTGGTGAAAACAGGAGGGAAACAAAGAACAAAAAACCAAAAACTAGAACTAAGTAAAACAAAATAAGTTAAAATAATGTTCTCACATGAGAAAAAACAAGAAAATACAATAAAACAGATTTCTTTGAGATTGTAAGCCTGAGATTGTATCTTTTGTGGGCTATAGCTCTGTGGCAGTGTCCACTTCCAGGCATATCTCTGCAGTTATTGGTAGATGAAGGAAGCAGACAAAGCCCAGAGCTCTCCTGTATGATCTCAGCAGCCCTGCAGTAGGACTAGGGCGGGGTCTTGACTCAACTTCACTGAAGTTCTGGCTGTGCTTGGTCTCTGGTTGTGGGCCTGTGATCCAAGTTGTGCAGCCCACAACATGATGGGTGTTTCTTGGTGGTTGACTTCAACTCCTGACCACAGAAGTTTCCCAGGGCTGCATGTCACTCAGGCCCTGCGAGCCCTGAGGTGAAGCTAACCCACTGCTGGTCGCACCCCAAAATGTTTTTTCATCAATTACCTTCTCCTGCGATGTTTGGATTCAAGCCACTCACCAGCTGCTGGAGCCTGGAGTATCCACTGCTCCCCTCCACTGGGGTGTTTCTCCACAGAGGCCTGCGGGGTCCCTTGCTATTGCTGAACCTCCATTGGCTCGAGCCCTATTTGTCACACCACAAACTGGGAGTTAAGGAGAATGCACAGTTTTCCAGCAAGCCTAGAGTCAGGGAAAAAGCACAGATGGCCACCTCCTTCTTCTGTATTGATATCTGTCACCCTGCTCTTCCTTTGGCTCCAGTACTTGCTTCAGAACTTTCCTGGGTCTTGGGGATCCATCTTTTTCCTTCTCTTCCCCAGGCTGCTATGGTCAAGTTGCAGCCATTCTTGTAGTGTCTGATCTAGTGTGAGTTCTTTGTTTAGGAACTCTTGCTGTCCGTCTCGCTGGCAGTGATGATGGGTCAGTAGACAGGTTCACTGGCATGAAATTGTCTACTGCATCAGGATTAGGTCTATGAAATGAAATCAGCTACTGCAGTAATAGACTAATCCACTACAGTGCTACCTATCAGGGCTAGTTGAGAAATAACATAGCCTGAGACTCTGATTTTGGTCCCTTTAGATGAGAGAAAAAAAATCCACAGTTCTAGTGTAAGCGTCTTAACAGCTCAAGTCATTACCCATAGCTGAGGGCCAGCACATGCAATGGCTGTGTCTCTTGTAATGGTGAAAATAGCATTCAAGAATAATTGTATAGAATCGGTTATTTAAAGCCTAGAACTTGGGGACCAGGTAATGCCAGATGGGGGAAAAGAACAGAATAAAGAAAAATTTTGTTTCTTTTTTTAAAATAATTGTCTGCTTTGTGTTATGAGAAGGAAGAAATAGGAGGGGGGCAAAGGACCATATTGATGGTGAGGATATGTTATATATTAAGAAGGGGATAGAAGGGAAAAGTGGATACTGAATTACTAGTGAGAAGTGGGAATGGATAAGGATGCTATGACTAACAGAAGTATTAGGGAAAAAGTTAAAGGGAAACAAATGAAAAAGGGGAGAGGAAAGAAAAGAAATCTTGAGAATGAACTGACACATCAACAGTCAAGGGAGGCAGTATGGAGAAAAGTCAGAAAGATATCAAAGAACAAGGGGAAATTCCCTTTCCCTCCATAAACTATGTTGAGAGAAAAAGGCAAGAAGAAGAGACATGCACATACATAAATAGGCTCATAAAAAGAAAAAGGGTGAAATAATGAAATAAAAGTGAGGAAAAATTTACAGGAGGAGGAACACAGGAAGCAATGAAAAAATTTAAAAAATAAAATAAGGATTAAAAAATGAAAAAATGATATAATAAAATAAAGAAGAATAAAAGCTTTCTGTTGTTTTGAACATGTGGCTCTTTTCCTCAGCTTAGGGTTAAGGAGCAGAGTTCAAGCCCGGATGTGTCTTTGTTCACAGTGGAAGTGTAAGGTGGCAGCCTGCTCCCACGTGGTGCTCAGTGCAGAGATCGGCTCACCTGTGCCACTCAGGCTGAGCCAGGGCTCTGACTGCAGGAACCTGGTCTGTGCTCTCCAGTCCTGGCCTCTCAGCAGGACTCCTCCCAGTCTGTTCTCCCGCTGCGAGCGGGCAGTCTCCAGGTGGTTGTGTTTCCCTTATCCACTCTGGGAAGTTGGTGGTGGGAAGCAGCCAAGGCTGAGGGCAAACAGCCTTGGGCTGGGGAGATAGCTCGCTGGCACTAGCACCTGCCTGGAAAGCACAAAGTCCTGAGTTTGATTCCTAGGATCAAAAAAAGGGGAAAAAACTAACAAACACTCAGCCCTTCCCTACAATGGTGAACCTGTAGTTCTTGGTTCATAATTGTAGCGTGGGCACCTGTACCAAGGTCACTCATCAACTGTTGCTTGTGGAAGGCTGTTCTCCTTTGGAAGCAGTGTCCCATGTTTTCTTTGCTGGTTCCAATTGCTGGTGATTCTTTCCATCCTAATACGATTCTCCAATTCTTCATGAGCAAAAAAGTTGTTAGCTTCAGCTTGCCTTCGTGCTGGAGGCTAGCCAGCCACTGTCAGAGGTCTTAGTGGTCTCCTCTGTGTGGGATGATTTATTTCTTCTGTATTACTGAATCCTATTGTCCTCTCTGTCAGTTCCCTTTTGGTTCCCAGGCAACTTGGACTCACTTGGGTTCCCCCCCAGGCCATTGTTGTCCAGATTCTGGACACTTCGTCATGGAGAAACTGCAAGGCTGACACTTGCTGCTCCACCACATTGGGACCTGAACACTTTGCTCTCAGCAGGGCCCAGACAACAGAACAAGCACTGAAGCTCTCATACACTGAACCCACGGTTGCAAAGGTTTTTCCTTCCTTACCCATAATGCTTCTATGTAGTCTTTAAAATAATAGCTCTCAGGGCCAGGGAGATGGCTCAGTGGAATAAGCGCTTCCCTGGCAAGTGCAAGGGCCTGAGTTCAAGCCCCGGTTCAAAAAAAAAAAAAAAAAAGCTCCCTATTTTGTTTTAAAAACCAAGAACTGTAATTCATGGAATTATGATTATTTTATAGTCACTGAGAGCATATATGAGTTTGACTACTTCAAAGAAAATATAATATTTTATGAAATGGTTTTGTGTTCTATTTTATTTCATCCTTTCCACAGAATCATCTGACCTTTCTGTGAGGCTGATGCTTCTAAAAATTAGAACTTTGAGCTACATGAATTTTATAGTTTCTGTAACATTTCTTAGTTTTATTTGCCTTTTTTTTGGTGCTGTACTGACTAGGGGACTGCAGATCTCCTAGGTAAGTACTGTAGAAATACAGGGCACAACTGTGGCCACGTCATCTGGATTCATGACCCAGAATTCCTGTCAAATAGTAAAGTAATTCTCATTCTTTTGAGAAATTATTAATAAAGAGAAAAAATTCTGAGTGTTGTTGAACTTCAACTTACTAGAAATTGTAATGAAAGAAGGGAAAGCCTGAGGCGCAATACTAGTGGAGTTATTGAAGAGTTGTTCTTTTGGGGCTTCTTAGAAACATTCATCTCAAGAGTGGGGGTAAAGCTCAGTTGTAGAGCACTTACCCAGCATGTGTGAGGCCTGAACTCAGTCCCTCGCACTGGAAGAAAATTCTCTTTGAGCTCATTAGATATAGGATGACAGCACCAAGACAAAACATAGATCTGTATTGTAGGCACAGTTTGGAGAGCTGTTGTGTATTTTAATTTAAATGAGCATCTTCACTTGTGGTGCTATTGCTTTAATTTAGTAACCTTAAAATGAAGAGCACCTGTGCAATGATAGAGACACAAGATAGCAATAGCGATGCTATGCCTACAGGCCCTGCTGGGTCAAGGACACACACACACACAGAGGCCAGGAGTATAGCTAGAGACAGAGGGAAGTGGACATCTGGTCTCAAGCCCTTTGTTAAGTTGAGGGCATTAGCCAGCAAGTAGCCCCTGGAGAGTTTGAACTGGAAGGCTCTAGTGAGGCAACAAGAGTCCTAGGAGGTTCTGCGGGGACTGAGAGTTGGTCACTGTGGTGTGAGGGTCAGGGGGCAGGATGTGTCTGGGTGTCACCTAGGAAGTGCTCACCAGGGAGGCCCTCAGTTCCTCAGCTGTGTAAGGCAGATATCTGGGTTGACCACACTGAAGAACTGCAGGGCCATGGAACTGGAAATTTTATCAAGGGTCAGTGGCTTCTGGGAAGAAAGAGTCCAGCTGACACTTCCAATGGTTGCTAAAGCAACTTAATTTACAAGAATTCACTACACTCTTTCTCTTCACTTTTCAATAACCATGAACAACTGCTCGAGTATACACACATGACTTATTATTCTCGAAATTTTCTTAACCTTCTACCTCTGAATCTTCTTATTTTCCACTTAATCCTCTTACTGAATTGTGCCAAGTGTTCAATGTAAAACATAAATGCTACATAAGCATCTTTTAACTTCCCTGTAGAAATTAATCAGCCTGCAATCTGTCTTCACTCCTGTGGGTTTTACATAAGTATATAATGTATGTTATATATATGTGTGTGTGTGTGCACACATTTTTGCACTTTTTTTTTGGTGGTATTGGGGATTGAACTTAGGACCTTCTGCTTGCCAGGCAGTGCTTATGCCACTGAGCTATATCCCCGGACCTTGTATTTGCACTTTGATGTCACTTCCCACCTATTGGATCATTCTAAATATGCATGTCTGTCTTTTTTAGATATACACTTTCTTGTGGACAGGTATGGTACTTGGTGATATTTTTCCTTTTGTCCCATTTAGGAATCCTGACAATTACTGGCCCATGGTAAATGCTTGTGAAAAAGGCTTGAAGCAAAGTTTTCTTTGAAACTACTTTTAAATGAAATAGCCTGTAAAATATTAAAATATAGGGTAGAGATTAAGGAGAGAGTTTTGTTAGCATAAATTTATTATCATTTGTAATGTTTCTTAGTCATACAAAAGAACAATGAGGCTGATTTATTAAACTTCCAATATAATTTGTGCTTATAGAAGATGGCTGCAGTCATATCAGTCTAAGCATCCAATTTAATTTTCTTTCCTTACTCTGTCTCTCTCTGCTCCTCTATCTCCTTGCATGATATAAAGAACTGGATTCTCACAGATTAGTAGTTACAAATGGCAATATTTTTAGTAGTTTGATTTTCAGTTTCACTGTTACAGTACTTTTTGATAGATTGCTCTCTAATTTATCTAATGCAGTAGCTCAAAAGAGTAGGAAATGCTTGTTTAAAATTAAAATCACAAGGGCCAGCCAAATAGCTCAGCAGATTAAAGTGCCTGTAAGCAGGATTCAGGGGCGGGATTTAATCCCTGAGCCTGCAGTGCTGGCCCTGCCCCTGAGGGAGTGCTGAGATGGCAATTGAGACTGGGTGCGGTGGCGCGCATGCCTGTAATCCCAGCTCTTGGGAGGCTGTAAACAGGTGGGTCACTACGAGTCCGATCTAGTAGTGAGACCCTGAACACCTATAGACCCTTCCCAAAAATAAATAAATAAATAAAGACTCCAATAAAATTAAAATCACAGCAAATAGCAAGTGCATGCAGTTATTAATTGTACAGTGTGCTAAGAGCCAGTGAATTCATCAATCATTTTAATTTGTCAACATTTGGCAGACCATGATGTATGAATGTAACTTGTAATTGAATTGAACATGTAAATGTCATAGGATTATATTTGCTTCTACAATTTTATGTCATAGGACCAGGGAGATAGCTCAGTAGAATAAGGGCTT
>NW_004524622.1:10689686-10694511 GCF_000260255.1 Octodon degus
TGTGAGTTTCGAACTCCAGCATCCTGAGGCTGACAGCTTTGCGGAAGCAGCCACTTAAAGGACTGAGCTAGAGCCAGGCTCCCCTTTATTGCATTTTTAAAACAAGATTAATATATTTTAAAAACAATATTTGAATCTAATGTTTGTAGAAACCAGGAAGTAGTTTGCATATCACATGACTAGAATAGGACAACGGCCCGAGAAAGCTTCACCGTGTCTGTCCCTTCAGGTTTTCCATGTGTGTGAAAATCTCCAATACAGTATCAAAACCATGTCTATTAGACATACATATCTCTCAAGCAAGTAAGTAAATCAGAAAGCAAAAAGAATAATAGTTGTTAATATTTTTTGAATGCTCCCTGTATGCCAGAATCCCCACTAAGTAATGCTCACACCAAGCCCAGGATTGTAGCATCATTATTCCCATTTTACAGATCAGAAAACTGGTCTGTTCAGAGTTTATGTAACATGTTCAATCCTGTGCCCTTTGTGTATTATGAAGCGTTTGAATTCAATCCTGAATCAAAGTGTCTAACTACCACTTTGTCCCCCACCCCCAGTTGTGTTAGCAAGTACAGCGCTTTTTTAAGTGGCGTATTTTTATTTAGCTGTATCCAAGTTTATGCAGTCATTTCCAGGTGGTCTTTTTCATTTATCGCTTCTATGGAAATGTGGTGAGTCTCAGTCATCTCTTAACCTTCATTCGGCGGTACATTTGCTAACAGTGTTTAAAGGACCAGATCACGCTGGGTGCGTGGACGATGTGGCACAGCTGAGGCGCCCAGCAAAGCTCTGTAGATTCTTTTCACTTAGGCAGATGCACTGCTGAGTGCTGGACCTCCCTCCTGACAGTGTCATCCTAGGCAAAAGACAAGAAAATAGCGTTGAAACCAAAGCTGCTGGCTCTTTTTCCTACTTTACATTTCAATGATTGTTGATTTTGTGGCTTGAGAAGCCTGGTCTTAAAGACCATCTAGGAAAAAAGAAATTACAAAAGGAAGAATCAAAGCAAAGCCCTAAAGAATTGTTGATTTTTATGCTGCTTTCAAGAGCTCTTTGTATAACATTACACAGCATAGTTAGGAAGAAGTAAGTGGCACTTGTTTCAAATCGTCCCATAGTTCTGCCCTCGGCAGTTGTTTAGCCACCAAGTGTGCTGCATAGCTTGAGAAAGGTCTTGTCATCTCTGGTGAAGACAGAGGAGTCAGTGCACAAGGCAGATGCTGCGTTGTATCATAATGGCGTGGATCAAGTGCTAGGGGAGCTCCATAATGGGAGGAAGCAGGAATGGGTGCGGTGCCGGAGACCTTTAGGGGGGTGTGACACTTGAGCAAGGTCTTGAAGCGTCTGCTGGGTTGTGAGGCCAGAGCTGGAAGTGCCAGGCCTTTCTGACCCTTCACTTTAGCTTCTTCCCAGTTTCCTTGCATTTTCATCACCCTCCTGTTTTCTCTCTCTGCTCTATGTCAAAGGGAAAAAAAACCAAGTGCACATGACTAATTGAAATGAAACTGTTACTTTCCCTGTTTCTTTTGCTAGGAGGTCTTAAAGAAAGCAGTACAACTAATTGTTTTACTCCAAGCAAAGCACAGAGCCTTTACTTAATCTTACACATCAATACCACAATTAGCTAATATTTAGTAAGAGAATGAAGACAGTTGAGTTCCTGGAGAAACAGAGATTGGGAACAATCACTTTTTCAGACTTTATCTGAATCAAATCTAATTCATTGTTTTCAAATGATTGGTTTTATTTGCTTTATATACTCAGTACAGTTACTGTATTTTTATATAGTTCTGTATCTTTCCTGTAAGAATTCTAAGTCTCCCCTATTGTATTAGGAGTATATTCATGGATTTATCATAAGAACTGTATTTAAAATATTCTGCTTTGTTAATCCTTTAAAAATAACAATAGTTGATCTTTTTTAGGTCTGGAACATTATGTTTTTCTGAAAAAATGAAATGAAATTTTGTAACAAAATAATAAGAGAGTATGGTTTATCTATTAAGGAAATAGCTTTTGGGGAAACCAGATGTGGTCATCAGATCATCTGCTAGAGATGTTTAAAGTGGTGCAAAGCATCTATTTTTAGGCACTTAGCTGAGTTATGCAGATAATTGGAATCACCGGTGCCCTTGGTTGTACTGTCAACTCCAACATGGTACTCTTTCTTGTGCCAGGCTCTCTCCACTAGATGGTGCTAATACTTGCTATTGCAGATCCAAGCCAGGGTAAGGGTAATTCAGGAAAAAAAAAATCATGCATTCAATAAATATTTATTGAGCACTCATGAACCAGAATCTGTAGAGATATTGGGTAGTGGATCTCAAAGATAACTAGAGAGCAGACAGACCATGCGTTCGAAGTCTGTACTCTTATTGTACACAGTTCACAAGGGAGCAAATAGAAGAGGCCAGGAAATAATCTAATAAAGCAGGGAAGCATTCTGATTCCAATTCTGGAGCCAGAGTGTCTGGTTTCCACTTAAGCTCAGGCACTGACTCATTACTTAGCTAAATTACTTAACTTACTCATGCCTCAGTTTCCTCATTTATAAGATGTGGTTGATGGTAGCTCACTGCTCAGGTGGCAGCTGCCAGGGGCAGGTAAGTGTGCAGAGCACTTGACGCTGCAGCTGGTGGGTGGCGGCTGTTCATCCTCCAGGCTTTGCAGGGACCTGAGCCCAGTGAAAGGAGTGCGCTTTCTCAGAATTACTTGCTGTTGTATCCCACGTGTGCCCGACTCCTTGCCCATTCCTTTTGAGTAAACATGATGAATGAAGAAGAGCGTTGGAGGACGGCTGCTTGGAGTTAGCTAAGGGTGGGAATTCTGGCCCCACAAGAGCAACAAAGCTTTCTAGGGTTTCTCAGTTTCATTTAGATTTCTAGCCTGCCCATTCTAAAAAATTCCAAGGGTTAATTGAAAAATATAGTGTATGCTTTTAAAAATTCTTACACTAACCCCTCAAAATTCTCCCTCTCAGTTCCAACACACTCATCACATCATCCTTCTGCCTTCTGAAGAGGTTCTAGAAACCTCAAAGATGTGGTGAAAGCTGCTGCGAGTGGCCGCCCACCAGAAAGGCAGCCTTGTGGAAATACTACAGCGTGTCTCATCTGCCATGTTCCCCAGGTGTGGCATCCTGTGACTCCTGGCTGTTCCTCAAAATTAAGATGACTATGAAAGAAACGTTTTGAATCCACTCAGGACATTGAGGCAGCTGTCAAATACAACTAAAGACACTCATGAAAGGGGACTTGTGGCACTGCCTCAGAAAATGATAAGAACAATGGGATAAATGGAACAAAGGGGCACAGTTCAAGGATAACTTCAATGTGGTCTTTTTTAAAAAAAACTATAATTAAAAAGAAATCTGAATATTCACTGATTTTTTTTTTTTATTAGGCTGTGTGTCCTTGTCATGGAAGCACACCCATTTCATAAGAAAGTCTTCTTGAGACAATGCTGTGGTGTAGTGGATGGTTTCCCATGTCTTCTGCTAGGCAGCAGTGCTTCCACCAAGACCTTGTGCCTTGGGACCTCTTCTGGGAGTAGCCTTTGGGGCTGTCACCACCCCTGCTGCCTGCTTTTCCCCAGTGCTGCTTCTCTGCATTGAACAAATGTCTTGAAGGCAAATGTCAAGACTAGGAATAAGAAAAGCTTAATTTGTCACATGGAGTACAGCTGTGCATGGAACCGCAATTTGCATTTTAATGCCCTGCTTATACCAGAAAAGTAGCATTTTATGGATTTCCTGTATTATTCATGAATTTCACATCTTTGTAGTTTAAAAATAAAAGTTCAGGTATTCGCCAGGAATAAAGAAAGCTAAACCATGGTAGGTTTTCTCACTCTAAGGCTGATTACTTTTCCACCTGTGTAAGCATTTCGCAACCCATTTCTGTGTCGAATACTTAGATATCAGAAAAAAACTAACAAACATGGAAATGTGAACTACGTCACCACATCTGGGTTCCTCATTAGCTTCACAGGAGACTGTACTTGGCTAAAGCAATCACTGACCAGCAGAGAGAAACATGAACAGATATACATGGCAGCAGGTGGGAACCGCAAACATTTTCCTGCTGGTGAAATGGACAGACCATCCTTAGCTGAGACCTGCCCTTGGCTGCTTGGCATTTACAGAGTTTTAAAAACCCCCTGGTGGTTTCCTTCCTTGTTGGCATATGGGCAGTTTTTAGAGCTAAGAAAGGATCAGGTGCAACCTGCCTGCTCTTCTCAGTTATGTGTTCTTATAAAAAAAAAATAGTTTGTTTCAGATCAGAGAGAAAAGCCTTGACATGAGGAAAAGCCTATGTGATGAGGAAGTTCTCTCCCCAGAGGTGCCTAGAATGAGTAGTATTTAAGATGGAAGCCAGGTGGTGTGAATGCAGTTGCACAAGGACCACCTCCCTGTGGTCAGATGATTGTAGGGGACAAAGCACACTCCAGGGATGGACAGATTCTGACATCTGGTTGCTTAGCAAGCAGTTCTGGCTCTTTCCTTACTCTTCTGAGAAGTGGTGGCAAAGGCTGTGGGACTTAGTGGATTGCTGCATTTGGGTGGAATTCTTGTACCAGTTGTTAGGTTGCAGTCAGAGGAGCTTTAACAAATGTTGGTTGGGTGGGTGGGAGTCACAGCTTTAAGGAGCAAGGCCAGCATAAGAATGATGCATAGATTATTTGAATTGTGCCACTAGATGGAGGTTTGAGATATATCAGGAGAGAAATGCAAGAGTACCATTGAGCTAAGATAATATTTATCTAGTGCCCATCTACCAGATACTGTTATGTGTTGCATGGAGAAATACAGAAAATGAAATGT
>NW_004524622.1:10707311-10717024 GCF_000260255.1 Octodon degus
TTGTGTCTCTCTGGCAAGATGTTCTGCTCCTGAATCAGCTGGGTGGGTCTTGCCTCTAGCCTCTTTGCATAGAGTTCTGCTGAATGGTTCCCTGCTGGGCCTGCAGCCTGGGTGGAATGAGGATCTGCGGCCCGGGTCATCTCACTCACTTTCCCGGCCTGCGCGCCGGGTCTATTCTGGATCCTGCTGGGCCTCAGTGGTCTCACAAGCCAGGCCTGTGCTCTGGGTCTATTCAGGATCCCGCAGCCTGGGTTGTCTCACTCACATGCCAGGCCTGCGCTCTGGGTCTATTCAGGATCCCACGGCCCTGGGTCTTCTCATTCACTCCCCAGGCCTGCGCTCTGGGTCTGTTCAGGATCCCGCCGGCCTCGGTGGTCTCACTCACTCGCCGGGCCTGCGCTCTGGGTCTATTCAGGATCCCGTGGCCCCTGGTCATCTCATTCACTCCCCAGGCCTGTGCTCTGGGTCTATTCAGGATCCCATGACCCTGGGTCTTCTCACTCACTCCCCAGGCCTAGGCTCTGGGTCTGTGCAGGATCCCGTGGCCCGGGTCGTCTCACTCACTCACCGGGCCTGCGCTCTGGGTCTCGATACAGTATAAATCTTAAAACAGAAATTAAGATTGAACAATATTCAGAAATTAGTTAAATATTAATTAATTAACATTAAATATTTTAAAACAATTCAACTAAGAAAAAGTTTTCATGATAGCAAAGAATTACTAAGAAAAAACCATCACAAAAATACTGGAATGGCAAATATATGACCAGCAGCAATTCTAACAGTTTGGGGATAGGATATCACACAAAGTTCTACTATGTCATGGACATGGACAGTGTCCATGATGCTTACTGGTGGCCAGGTGTCACTTATGGGACTGAGCTATTGCTTTTTCCTTGATATCCACCCTGTAGACCTGGACAGAATCATGACCAACAGGATGAAGGAGAAATCCACTTGTAGAGGATGCTGATGGAAATATTTTGCTTTTGTATACAAAAGAATAATTGAAAGATTCCTTTTGTATACCTATTTTTCTCCTGTGTTTAATTGTTTGCCCTATTTGGTGGTTTCTTTCCATTCTCATTCAGAGAGTTGTGGTCTTTTTGATCCCTCTCTAGAACATCTTTTAGTAGTCTGTGTAGGCTTGGCTTTGTCATCATTAAACTCTTATTTGTTCTTCGTCATGGAAGTATTTCACTTCTCCATTATACTTGTAAAAGAGTTTTTCTGGGTATATTAGTCTGGGTTGGAACTTATTAAGACTTGTAGTACTTTGCTCCATGCTCTTCTTGACTTGATTTGTGAAGAGATATCTGCCATTATTCTGATGGGTTTTACTTTAAATGTGATCTGTTTCTTTTCTCTAGTGGCTTTTGGTATATTGTTCCTGTGCCACATTTCTAGGATCTTGGTTATTATATGTCTGGGTGTGGTTTTAATTGGGTTGATGTTATTTGGAGTTCTATATGATTCAGTTGCCTGCCTGTCAGATTGTTTCCCCATGTTTGGGAAGTTTTCTGCTATTCTGTCCATATTCTTTTTATATCATTTGTATTGACTCCTCCTTTCTCATTAATGCCCATTAGTCTTACACTGGTCGTCTTTGCATCATCTTGCAGTTGTTGAATTATTTTTTCCTGCATCCTAGTTGTTTTTAAATGATCTTTTCTTTCCTTTTCACTAGCTGCAGTGGTGTCTTCAAGATCTGAAAGTCTATTTTCACTTTCATTTAAACAGTTTTGCTAGTTTGTGATTGAGATTTTAATTTCCTGTATAGCACATTGAATCTGCTTTATGCATTCTATTTCTTTCATATATTGCTTATTCAAGGATTCCATTATTTTTCCATTCTCCTCTATTTTTAATCAATTTCTTCTTTATAAGAACTTATTACTACTTTCTTTATAGTTATTTCTGTTTTTACTTTAGAAATTATTTCTGATCTGATTTTTCTCTATAGTTTTCTGCAGTTGTTTCTTCTGATGCTACTATTTCAGAGATTTCAGGTGTGTGATTTCCTATTTCTTCTAAGCTATTATGTCCTGCATTTGTTTTGCATGGGCTTGGGGCCTGAGAAAGCATTTTGCTCCTTGTCTTTGTCATTTTGTATAGCACTGTCTTTTGACCTTTGGTGTAGAACTTAGATGGAGTTATTATCTTAGCACCAGGTCTGGATCTACCAAGTGCAAACTCATCCAGGTGGGTGTGGTTTGGGTCTGGCTGCTGTGCTCCACTTCTTCCTCCTGCAGCCCTTGGAGATGAACCTTGTGCCACTCTGGCAAAATGCTGTGCTCCTAGATCATCTGGGTGAGTCTTGCCTCTAGCCTCTCTGCAGGGAGTTCTGCTGCAGGCTTCCCCACCAGACCTGTCTGATGGAGGATGTTCCACTCACATGCTGGGCCTGGTCACTGACTTGAATGAAGATGAGTGGGCCCCAAGTTGTCTCACTCACATCCTGGGCCTGGTCTCTGGGTTGATTGAGGATCTGGTGGTTCCGGACCATCTCACTCAGGCTGGGCCTGGGCTCTGGGTAGAATCTGAATATTTCATTCATTTGTTAATTCATTGTCCAGATGATATTAATAAATGTCTTTGTTATGTCAGCCATTGTACTAGCATTAGAATTTTGTCCTGGGCAGGGGAAAACATGGTTCCTGTCTTAGTGTGTCATATTTTACTGAGGATCCAGACAAATAAATGGGTTTTGGTAATCAGTACCTTTTGTGAGGAAGAGAATCATAGAGAATGTAGAGCAAGACACTTGAGACTGGAGAAGTTTTCTAGAGGAAGCGTCATCCAAAGTGGTTGTAAACAATGAGTAGGTCTTACCAAAGAAACCTACAGAGAGTTCTAGGCATAGCAGCTGCTTATGTAGTGGCAAGGCATAGAGTCTTTCTCAGAGGAACTGACAGTCTACATGGTCATTGAGCTGACTGGAAAGTAATAGAGTATCACATGGACTAAGGCTGATGATATTGTCATAAACTCAGCTTTTCCTGTTTTTGTAGATCAAGGTGAGAATCTTCAGGATTTGGACAGTTGGGGAGGAGGACCCAAAAGTGATCCTTGGACAATGCTCTTGGATAATTGGTTGATCCTCTTGGAGAATTAATTAGTTCCATAGAGGACTAAATGGAGAAGGTCATCAGGTTATACCATTATTCTCCATATCTTAATTAAACCTTTTAGCCTCCTAACACTGTATGGTTCTCTCAGTTGTAGCTCTTTTATTATATATACAACTGTATATATGATGATGTTGGGTGAATTTTTTTTTTAAAATTAGACAATAGAATTTGTATTTATAGTTGCCACATATTGAGAATAATTTACATGCCAGATATTGTACCAATGGTTCAAAAAACATTCTCATTTAAATCCTGGCCTACTTCTATCAGGTGGGAGTGGTTGCTTTGGTTGTACTGATGAAGACCAGAAGTTGCAAAAGATGAAGAGCTGTGGCCCACTCCCCCACCATTGCAAGAGCCTTGGTGACCATATGCACCCGTCCCCTATATCACAGGATCCTTGCTGCAGTGTGACTCTGCCCTGCATCATTGTGGAAGCCACTCTGAGCTCTGGACAGGTTTGGAGGCCTTGAAGCATCCCTGAGCCCTGGTGAACTTTGGGAGCTTTAAAAATGTCAAAATGAAGGAGTAAATGGCAATCTCAGACCTCTAGCCCACCCAAAGCAAGTCCGGTAGACAAGGACAGAGAAAGTTTCAGTCACATACCTGAAATTTCTGAAATGATAGCAACTGAAGTATAGAAACAACTTCATCAGGCTATAGAAGAAATCACATCACAAATAACTCTGAGGTAAAAAAAAAAAGAAATGACATCAAGCATTTAGGAATTACTTAGTACATCTAAAGAAAACATAGATAAAAAATAAAGATTAGAAAAATGATGGAAACATTAAATGAGCAATAGAGGAAGGAACTAAAGTGCATGGAACAGATTTAAACAGATATCCAGGAATTAGGAATTCCATTGAAAGCAGGCAAAATTGCTTTAACAAAACTGTAGGTAGACTTTCAGACCTTGAAAACAGCAGTACAGCTTGTAAACACAAAAGGAATGCTCTCTTAAAAATAACAAGGATCCAGGGAATAACAGTGCAGTGGCTGCAAGATGATGCAAAGAAAAGCAATGTAAAACTAATTGGTATCAATGAAACAGCTACAGTCAACACAAATGACATAAAAAGATTGTTTGCAGAAGTGGTAGCAGAAAATTTCCCAAGCATGGGAAAAGAATCTGACATACAGTTAAATGAGCATACAGAACTCCAATTAGCCATAACCAAAATAAATCTACATGCAGACATAATAATCAAGATCTGAGAAATTCAGTAAAAGAACAGAATATTAAAAGCTGTTAGAAGAAACATCACCTATAATGGAAAGCCCATCAGAATCACAACAGATTTTTCAGCACAAGCCATCAAGTCAAGAACAGCTTGGAGTGAAGTATTTCAGAACCTGAAAGAAAACAATTTACAACAGATTGATGTATCCTGCAAAACTATCTATCAAATTTAATGGCAAGATAAGATATTAACACGACAAAGAATAACTGAAAATATTCATGACTGTCAAACGCACCTTACAAAGAGTACAAACCGATGTTCTAGAAAGACAAAATGGCCACAGCTTCAAGAATGACAAAAGAAAAGAGCCACCAAGCAAAGGAAGCAATTAAATGGCTTTCCATTATAGGTGATCTGCTTCTTCTAACAGCTTTTACTATTCTGCTCTTCTACTGAAGCAGTTAAACAGGGGAAAAGTAGAGAACCTATAGTAGGAAAATAACATGGTAAAGATAAACCAGTACATATAAATTGTAAGAATCAATCTGAATAGTCTAAGTTCACCAGTCAAAGAAGGAGACTCGCAGAGTGCATCAAGAAACAAAATCCAACAATGTGCTATATACAAGAAACATATTTACCTCAAATGGAAATTCATACACTGAAAATCAAAGGCTGGAAAACAATGCTCCATGTGACAAGAAACCAGAGAAAAGCAGGGGTAGCTATTCAGGGTGCTGACAAAGTGAACTTCAAACCAAGAATGGTTAAAAGAGTTAGAGAAGGTTCCTACATACTTATCAGGGGAAAACTACAAAAGGAAGAGATAACAGTCATAAATATATATGCACACAATGTAGGAGCACCCAATTATATAAGACAAATTTTGTGTAGCACTGTCTTCTGACCTTTGTTGTAGATCTTTGTTGCAGCTATAACCTTAGCACATACTGAAGTTCAGGTGTAGATCTACAAAGTTTGGATTTATCCAGCTGTACCTGGCTTGGGTCTGGCTGCTGTGCTCAACTCCTTCCTGCCACTGCCCTTGGGAGTGAACCTGTTGTGCCCCTCTGGCAAGATGTTCTTCCTGGACTAGCTGGGTGGTTCTGTCCCTTACTCTCTCTGCAGGGATTGCAGCTGCAGGGTTTCATCTCAGGCCTGTATGTCAGTCCTGAGCTGAGTCTGGAGGGGACAAGGTGGAGTAGAGGGAAAGGCAGCTCTCCCACACACTCACCAGGCTTGGGCTAAGACTGGATCTGGGGGTTCCCAGAACACAGCAGAAATTCCTACTCTGCAGGTGGGGTGGGAGGAGTGCTGCGGAGTGGTGGTGGGGGGTTCCAAGGGGGTGGAAGAGGGTCTCACCCATGCTGCGCCTGGGCTGGGACTGGCAGGTCCCGCCTGTGCAGGGTAGCCGGAAGCTCTCCCACACACTCACCAGGCTTGGGCTAAGACTGGATCTGGGGGTCCCTAGAATGCGTCAGAAATTCTCACGTGGTGGGCAGGGTGGGTGGGGTGCTGCGGAGTGTTGGGGGGGCCCAAGGGGGTAGAAGAGGGTCTCGCCCACGCTGCGCCTGGGCTGGGACCTGCAGGTCTCGCTGGCTCAGGGTAGTTGGAAGCTCTTCCCACACACTCACTGGGCCTGGGCTAGGACTGGATCTCTATAAGACAAATTTTAACAGACTTGAAAAATCAAATGAACAATAAAACAATTGTAGTGGGGACTGTACCACTCCATTGTCACAAAGAGAAAGATCAACTAGGCAGAAAATTATCAAAGAAATAACAGAAATGAACCAAACTTTTGAGGAAATGGGCTCAGTTGACCTTTACAGAGTGTACTACCCAACCATATCAAAATATACATTCTTCTCAGCTGCACATGGGATGTTCTCCAAAATAGACCACATACTAGAGCACAGGACGTGGTTAAGTAAATGCAGAAGAATTGAAATTATCTCATGCATATTATCTGATCATAGTGCAATGAAACTGGAAAATTGACAGAAGAAATTGCAAAAGCTCCATAAACATGTGGAACTTAAATAAAAACCTCTGGAATAATCAAAGGGTTACAGATTAAATTAAAGAAGAAATTAAATAATATTTACAGTCAAGCAAAAATACAAATACAACTTATCAGAATCTGTGAGACACAATAAAAGTAGTCCTAAGAAGGAAACTTATAGAAGTGACTTCTGACATCAGGAAAACAGTATGAGACCAAATAAACGGCCTTATGCTGAACGTCAAGCTTCTAGAAAAAGAAAAAGTCAAGCTCAAATCCCAAAGAAGGCAGGAAATTATAGATTCAAGAAGAAATTAATGCAGTGGAGACTACAAAAACAATGCAAAGAATTAACAAATTGAAGAGTTGGTTTTTTGAAAGGATAAATAAAATTAATAACCCCCTTATCATTGATAGCCAACCTTATCAAAAAAATGAAAGAAAAATTCAAATTCATGCACTGTGGAAAGAAAAGAAAAGAGAGAAAACACAGAATCTGTAGGATTCTGTAGAAATTCAGAAGATCAGCACCTACTTTGATAATCTTTACTTTGACAGGATGGAGAACACAGAAGAAATGGACAGATTCCAAGTTACACATGAACTACCAAAGCTGAATCAAGAAATAGAAAAATTCTGAATAACCAAATATCAGTCAATAAAACTGAAAATGTAATTAAAACTTAAATAACAGAGAAAAGCCCAAGTCCTAATGAATTGAAAGCTGAATTCTACAAGAAATTTAGAGAATACTTTATGCCAATTTTTCTCCAACTCTTCAGTGAAATTAAAAGGGAAGAAATTCTCCCAAACTTAATCCTGGAGCCAAACCAAAGCCAGAGAAGGACCTAACCAAAAAAGAGAACTATAAGTCAATTTCCCTAATGAATATAGACGCAAAAATCCCCAATAAAATAACTAGTAAACTGAGTGCAGCAAATCATCAAGAAGATTATACACCATGACCAAATAGGATTCAGGCCTGGAATGTAGGGATGGCTTAATACACAAAAAAACATAAATGTAATATACCACATCAACAGAGTCAAGGCAAAAATCATACGATCATCTCAAAAAATGTAGAAAACGTTTTTGACAAAGTCCAACATTCATTCATGATAAAAACACTACAGAAAATTAGAAAAGGTGGTCTTCTCCTCAACCTCATAAAAGCTCTCTATGACAAACCAGTAACCAATATCATATTAATTGGACAAAAACTGAAAGCCTTCACCCTAAAATCAGGAACAAGGGGCCGGGGAGATAGCTCAGTGGAATAAGCACTTCCCTAGCAAGTGCATCTGAGTTCAATCCCCGGTTCCACCAAAAAAAAAAAAAAAAAATCAGGAACAAGACAAGGATGTTCACTGTCACCACTCCTATTCAATCAATGTAGTTCTGGAAACATTAGCCAAAGCAATTAGACCAGAGAGCAAAATGAAAGGAATAATGATTGGAGAGGAAGAAGTGAAACTATCATTATTAACAGATAACAAAATACATGGAATATCTCAAAAACTCGACCGAAAGAGGCCAGTTAGATAGCTCAGCAGATTAAAGTATCTGCTTAAGACAAGCACAGAGGCTAGGGTCTGATCCCCAGTGTGCTGTTCTGGTCCCGCCCACAGGGTGTGCTGAGACCTGATTCAGATTGGGCATGGTCGCACATGCCTGTAACCCCAGAACTTGGGAGGCTGAAAAACAGGAGAATCACTATGAGTCCAATCTATGTAGTTGAGACCCTGTATACCCTATAGACATGAAAATAACTCCACTGAAAGACTGCTAGATTTAATAACCAGACTGAGTAGTGCAGCAGGATACAAAGTCAACAATCAAACATCGATAGAATTCTGTACACAAACAGCAAACACTCTGAGAGAGAAATTAGGGAAACTGCACCTTTCACAGTAAATATCCAAAAGAAAAAAATAATGCTTAGGAATCAATCAAATAAAGGAAGTAAAAGATCTATACAGTGAAAATTATAGTACACTGAAAAAAGAGATTGAAGAGGATTTCAGAAAATGAAAAGATATTCCTTTCTCATAGACAGGAAGAACTGACATTATGAAAATGGCCGTACTCCCAAAATTATTACATAGAGTTAATGCAATCTCAGTTAAAATACCACTAATCTACTGCACATATCTACAGAAAACATTCCTAAAAGTCATCTGGAACCAGAAGAGATCTACAATAGCAAAGCAGTCCTAAGGGCCAGGGAGATGGCTCAGTGGAATAAGCACTTTCCTGGCAAGCGCAAGGGCCTGAGTTCAATCCCAGGTTCCGCAAACAAAACAAAACAAAAGGAAAGAATGGGGGAAAGCAAAGTAATCCTGGACATCAAAAGAAAGATAGGAATCATCACAATCCCTGACTTGAGATTAATTATGCTACAAAGCTAGTGTGATAAAATCAGCATGGTACTGGCAAAAAACAGACTTGAAGTTCAGTAGTACAGATTAAAAGATGCAGACACAAATATAAAAAGATGTAACTACAAACATACTCAGCCACCTTATCTTCAACAAAAGTAACAAACATGTTCACTGCAGTTATTTAGCCTCTTTAATAAATGGTGCTGGCAAAACTGGCTGTCCAGGTGCTGCAGGCTAAAATTAGACCTATGTCTATCACCGTGCACTAAACTAAAGTAAAAATGGATCAAATATTTAAATATTAAAACAGAAACACCAAATCTACTGGAGCAGAAATTAAGTAGAAATCTTGAGCACACAGGGGTAGGTAGAGAGTTCATGAACAACAGCCAAACTGCTTGGAGAAATACTATAAAGAATCAACAATTGGGATCTCATCTTCCTGAAAAATTTTCACATGTCAAGAGAAATCATCAACAGAGTAAAAGGTAAACACACAAATGGAGAAAACTTTTAGCCAACTGTCCCTCAGACAAAGGATTTCTATCTAGAACATATAAATAATTTTTAAAAAATGAGGTCCCTAATATTAAGACTCAATAAAAAATGGGCATCTCAGATGAACATAAACTTCTCAAATGAATACAACAAATGGCAAATAAATATATGAAAGTGTTCAATATTTGTTTTAATTTGCATCTCTTCAATGCTGAGATACCATTTTATGCTAGAAATAGTAACTATCATCAAGAACTCAATCAATAATGAATACTGGAGAGGCAGTGGGATAAAAGGAATTCTTCTCTACTGTTGGTGGGAGTGCAGACTGGAACAACCACTATGAAAAGCAGTGTAGAGTTTCCTCAAAAAGCTAGGTTTAGAGGTCTCATTCAAGCTATTCCACTACTAGGTATTTTTCTAAAAGAACTGAAATTATTATGTATCACAACAATATATGTGTACCCATGTTTGTTGCAGTTCACTTTGTCATAGCTAAATCTTGGAAACAACC
>NW_004524622.1:10717124-10750381 GCF_000260255.1 Octodon degus
TACGGCATTTTTATTCAGTAAAATTGACAAACGAGCTTTTTATAGGTAAATGTATACAACTAGAGACCATACTCATAAGTTCAGTAAATTAGATCTACATGTTTAAACATCACATTGTCTCACTACTAAGACCCTGGAAGAGTAAATATCTGAAAGGTATAGTAGATATTGTGAAAGAGAAAGAAATTGTTCAAAGAGAAGGATCAACTGGGATAAGGAAAATGAGAGAGAAGCAAAAAAGAAATATTCGTGTATATGCACAGGATAGCTTGAATAATTATACTGCTAATTTCTACTGGTCTATTGAATGGAGCTGTTAATACTTCAGTGTTTTTTTATCTCTCCTTTTTAGTTTTTTGTAACTTTTTTGACCACTTTTGGATGCTTATGTCTGGTAATCTGAGCAACTAATTTGAAGACAGCAATATGCAATGTAACAACCCTTGTTGAATTCCTATTATTTTGTTTAGTGAAATTCCATATTGTTTCTATTTTTTTATTCTCTTTGAAATAATAATAAGAAGAATAAGGAGGAGGAAGAGGAAGAGGACGAGGAGGAGGAGGAGGAGGAGGAGGAGGAGGAGAAGGAGAACGAGAAGTGATCTACTCTTGCCCTCTCTCCCAGTTAGGATTAGAATACAGACTCTAACTTTAGCAGTTTTTTTCTGAAGTTTGCCACAGAATCCGAAACCCTGTGTTTCAGAGAAAGAAGAACATGTTGGAATTTCATGTGCAACGCGGGAATTATGAATGGTTCTTTTCCGTTCAACTTTGTGATTAATTTTAAGATTTGGAGAGGATTTTAGGGAGGTAAATGTTATAAATTTTGTTTGGGTGGCATCAAAGTTAGTTTTTTATGTGATATATTTTTATGACTGATAGTGTATAAAAAATACTTTACTATTCTATGCCATCCTATTCAATATGAATTGTCTTACAAAAATATAATTCAACCTCATGTTTCTTTGTGTAATCATATCAGACCTGTCAAGAACTAAATTTTCTTGAAATCTTTCTTGAATTTATAGGATAGCAATAATAATTATAGAGTAATGGCTCTCTTGTGGGCCGACCTCGCTGAGAGAAGTCCTTGTGAAGAACAGTAGCACGGTAGCGTGTGAACAGTGAGAGTTCAGGCAGAGGTAAATTGATTTGAGGCAGTAAATGCTCCAAAGTACAGCAGGGATATCACAGTAATTGGAACAGATAAGTAGGCGAGGCAAACATAAACCATTTATGTAATGGGATCAGTAAAATACTTAGTAGATGTGTTATCAGTTTAAAATCCTGGCCATTTTCATAGTATTATGGATGGATTAGATACTCTAAAAAGTATTAAGTAATATAAAACTTCTAAAATGCTGGAAGAAATTTTTAAAAAAAGTTATTATTTTATTTGTACCGCTCAGGAGGCAAAGTACATGGTATCCTTAGGGGCCTGAATTGGAGAGAAAGCAAACAGCCCACGAAGTAAGCCAGCGTGGAAGCTGATACTCCAAGATAGCTACTGATGACCGGTGACTGAAACTCACATAGAAAAGCCACATTTCATTTCATTTTATTATTTATTTATTTGTTTGTTTGTTTGTTTTCAGTACTGGGGATTGAATGCAGGACCCTGTGCTTGCTGGGCAGGCATTTATTCGTTTGAGCTATCGCCCTGGCCCTCTACAAAAGCCACATTTTATTTATTTATCTGTTTTTTTTTTTCTGTATTTTTAGGGAAGGGTCTACAGGTGTTCAGGGTCTCACTACTAGATCAGACTCATAGTGATTCTCCTGTTTGCAGCCTCCCAAGAGCTGGGATTATAGGCACGTGCCACCACACCCAATCTCAATTGCCATCTCAGTATTCCCTGGGGTTGGGGCCAGCATGGCAGGCTGGGGAATCAAACCCTTGGCCCTTGTGCCTGCTTTCAGGTACTTTAATCTACTGAGCTATTTGGCCGGCCCTTAAAAGCCACATTTTAGAGACAGAAAATAACTAGGGCTTTTGTGTGGTGAAAACAGACACTGAAGTTGCTATCTAAATGTATATATGCTTTACAAAGGTGATGTGGGGGAAGAGAGATTGTAAGAGAGTTGGCAGGGAATTTTTTTTTTTAAACTGGCACTGGGTGGTAGAAGTCTGTAGCCATGGAAGAAAATTATAGGCTCTAGAGTTGGGTTCATCCTACATGTGAGGCCCAAGACAAACAAATAAACAACAGTATCTCAAGCCAGAATTTAACTTAAAAGGGCCCTAGGGGACAACCTGCTCGGGACTCCTCCTGTCCCTCTCTTGGATAGGAGATTTCTTTCCCTCCATAAATATATTCTGCTCAGAAAGAAGTGGGGGGCCCTGGATTGAAAAAGCAGCCCAGCCAGGTAGGATTGGAAAAAAATGGTCATTGAACAAACAGACCCTCCAGACAGGTCTCAAGAGAGCTCCTGTAGGATCTGCTTCAGGAAGCGTGACCCACAGTCACCAAACCATAGAACTTATCCCTAGGGCACAAATAAATAGTAAGAGCCACCCACAGTGCCTTCTCTGGCTTTGGATTGCCAGACTTTAGGTAGCATTACCACACGTGGAGCATACAATACCATGCTTATTGTGTTTAAATAATCAAAAGACAGAATTCAAAGTATGTTCAAGAAACAAATAACTAAAAAATGAGGGTAAATTTGTGGGAAAGGGATAAAAGGCTTCTGGATGCTAAGTTAGAAAATTGTGTAAAAGGTAAGTGAAACCTGGAAGATGTCAAAAACTCCTTCTAGGGAGGTGCTTACCCTGGAGGATTTTGGTTGAGTCCAGTTGATCATTTGAGGTTCCCATCACAGCATTGGAAGGATCCAGACCATCTTGTTTCTTGAGCAATAAGAAAAGTGATGGGACCTCATTTTTTATAAACATTAGAAAAGATACAGAATTTTGCTAAATAAGATAATATGAATTTGACAATGGTTGTTGTATTACATAATATTATTTTCAAAGGATGATTGGTCAGTGAAGTCAGATTTCTGAGCCACTTTGAAGAAGGTTAGTGCCATCACTGAGGTTGAGTTGGCTTTCTGTTACTTTGGCTAGTACTTGAAACACTCAGCCTTTAAAGAGAGTAGGTTTATGTTGACTTCCAGTTTTGGGAGGCCAGTCTATAACATGGCAGACCCATTTCATTTAGGCTCCCGGTGTTCATGGCGGTGGGAGGCAATGTGGCAGAAGTATGTGGCCTATGATTTAGCAGAGATGTTTACTCCATGGCCAGCACACAAAAGAGAAGGAAGAAGAGGTAGATTCCACCATCTTCTGTAAGGGCACACCCAACTGAAACCTCCTACTAGGTATGAGTTCTTGAAGTCTTCACCACCTTCCAATAGTACTACAGGCCAGGGGACAGGTCCTTAATACATGGGCCACTGAAGGACGATCCAGGTCCAGCTATAGTAGCCACCACCTCTGTTTACACTCATTTATCTCTGTGTTATCTCTATATACACTCGTTAAGCACATATTGTTTCATGCATTATACTGAGAAAATGATGTGGATTATTTAACTTTATTATAACCTTGTTACATAAATATTATTTTTAACCCTATGTTAACAATGGTGAAATGGGGCTGACCAAATAGCTCAGCCGATTAAAGTGCCTGCAAGCAGGTACAGGGGCCTGGGGTTCAATCCCCTGGTGTGCTGTGCTGGCCCTGTCCCTGGGGTGCACTGAGATGATGTTTGAGACTGAGCATGGTGGTGCATACCTGTAATCCCACCTTTTGGGAGACTGTAAACAGGTAGATCACTACGAGTCCCATCTAGTAGTGAGACCCTGAACACTGTGTAGACCTTTCCCTAAAAAACAAACAAAAACCAAAAAAAAAAAAAAACAATGGTGTGCAATGAAGCTTTAGAGTGATTGTCTTGCTCAAGCTTGATTTACATCAACTTTGAATCCATTGTCTTTTCTCAGAAGCAGAGCTTTCAGTGTAGTGTGTAGAAGAGTCAAAGGCATGGGGTTCCTTGTTTCTGTGTATGATTATGGAATCGGGAGTGCCATGGGTCCAGCTAGAGCAGTACGCAGGAGTCTCTTCAGGATGCAGGTGAAACACCTCTCGCATATATTTGTGTCTCCCACTAATGACAGGACTTGATCTCCCAAAGTGGGTGCAGTTCTCTGGCACAGGCCAGTGCTTGGTCCTGATGTCTAGCCTGATCAAATTGAGTCAACTGATCAACGAAGACAAAACCTCTGAGTGAGAGAGCCAAGGTCCTGACCAAGCGAAAGTTCACAAGGCAAAGGGGAGGTGGTGGAGGTGGTCAGTGTAATTTGTGAGTAAGGTACAGATTGCACTGACTGCTGCCTGTGCTCACTGTGATTGCAAGCAAATTATGGCCGAAATAAGATGCCCTTTGAAGACAAATAAAAACTCTGATGCAGAAAGTCTGTAGTATGAATATTTATTTTAAGTGGATGTGGGAAGGACTTCTTATCTGCATATAGGTAGCAAAGTGTTAGGACTTGTACTTAGATGTCCCCTCAAAGCCTCACGCAGTCATAGATGAGGCTTTTCCAGAGGGGGCTGGATCTAGAGTGTGTGATCTGTAATTGATTCACAGTGCAATGCTGGGATTAACGGTGTGGCGCTACCTGCTTGAATGAGCTACAAGGTATAGAAAGAGCTGCGGTTGTCTCTTGTTGCTTTGCTGTCTTTATCTGCCATGAATAGTTTCTCCTCTGTGGTGCCTGTCTGCTGTGCCACACTGCCTTGGAGTTAGCTGATTATGGACTGAAACCTCTACAAACTGTGAACTAAGTGAACCTTTTGTCCTTTAACTTTGGGTGTTGGGTGTTTTGTCTCAGCAGTGAGAGAAAAATAAGACGTAAAGGAAGGAGCTTTGATACACAGCAAGACACAGATGGTTGAAATAAGGACATTGAAAATCATATTTTTCCAGCTGACCAGATAGCTCAGCAGACTAAAGCGCCTGCATAGGCAGAGTTCAGTGGCTCAGGCTCAATCCTCAGGCCTGCCGTGCTGCCCGCCCCTGGGGCACACTGACATGGGGATTGAGGCTGGGCATGGTGATGCGTGCCTGTAATACCAGAGCTTGGGAGGCTGAAAACAGGAGGATCACTACGAGTCTAATCCATGTAGTGAGACCCTATAGACCCTATACTAAATACATTAAAAAACATTCTGTAGGGATTTAAAGTTTAATACATCAATATTTGATGGAAAATACCTGTTCCATGTGATGGCTAAGATGTTTGATAATTCAGAAAGATAGTGAGGTTAAGCTCAACTGCCTATGTTATAGGGTAATAATATCATTAAGCTTCTCTTCTGGAGGGTTAGCAACTTAAGTTTGCAGACTAAAAATTAGAGAAAAAGAAGGGCTGCAAAGACAGCCAACATTTTGGACCTAGCCTTCAAAGTCAGTGAGGACTCAGGACATAGGAGAACCTGTACTGTAACATCTTGTAACTCACTTGTGTCCCAAATTTACTGATCAAGGAGATTATGGGGCCACAGAAGAAAGTCATCAATGATGTAGAGTGTGCCTAAGGAGAGTCACATGGAGAGAAAACATTCTCTCAGGCTTTCACAGAGAACAAATTGGTCAAGCAACGGCCGTGACTCATCCACCTGGCTGACACTGACAAAGGATCTACAATCTGAGGTACAGGGTCTCAGGGTAAATCCTGAGGGGATTTGACTGACCTTGGCAGATACAAAAGTTACATTTCTTGTTATATAGGTTTTGCTTTATCATGGTCTTCACCATCTAGCAGAAAAGCATAAAAGCAAAGTATATAAAGTAAAACCATATTAATATGCTGAGCTGTAAAAGGCTTAAGTCAACAACTTCTGACATTGCCAGTCATGCAGAAAACCCACTACTATTATGGACTACTGGACTATATTGGATTACTGTGCTGAATTCATGTACCTACAATATTTAAATGGCAATGGAATACCCATCTCTGACAAAACTAAACCAAAAAAGGATTCACTAATGAAGGACCATTTTGTATCTGTATATACAAAATAGTTAGGATAGATATACAGCTACCTTCTCTTAATTCAATGAGAAGAAAGATTTGTACTAATAGTGTTTGGACAGGATATCATGTCTGCTTCTTGTACTATGAATAACCACTATGAAGACAACAGTATGTAATATATTAATTATTGAAACTGTCCTACTAATTGGTTTTGAAACTGTCTCATTGCTATTTGTTTCTCAATAAAGTTAATAAAAAATCATTTTTACAAAAATAAAAGAAAAAAAAAAGAGAAAATCAGATTCCCCCCCACACACAAAATATTTCTTAGGGATATTGTTTTCTTTCTTTGATTTTTAGCTTTATTTGAATGATAAATAGTAGCTTCATGTTGACCATATGTTATCCTTCGGATATCTTTCAGACATTTGTTAACTTTTTATAATATTTAATATATGGAATATCAAATCAGCTCTCATTGTTTTCAGGACGGTGTTTCAAAGATTTCATCTTTGAAAGAGGTACTTAAAACTAAAAAGTTGTCACCATTTGTTAGGTATTTGGCCTAAGTTTTTTCTTTTTTCTTTCTCTTGAGTTGTAAAATGAAGGAGATACATATATTATTTGTAGGAATATAAGATAGTATGGGGATTTCTCAAGCAGTAAAACAAGATATGTGAGACAATCTACCTATTGTACTTCTGCACATATATTAAAAGGAAATGACATCAGCATTCTAAAGTTATACCTGTGTCGCAGTGCTTATTGTAACACTGTTTTCAGTAGCTACATAGCACATGCAATCTGCTAGGTCTCTGTCCATGCATGAGTGGGTAAAGAAACTGTGGTCTGTATACACAGTGGAGTATTGTTCTGTTGTAAAGAAGAGTGGAATCCATTTGTAGCAAAATGAGTATAACTTAGAACATGTTAAGTGAGTTAAGGCAGACACAGAACCTAGGCCAGAACTACATGTTCTCTTACCTGTAGAATTCTTTTTAAAGTCATTCTTTTATTTATTTATTTTTTTATTTAGCACAGAGTCTACAGGGTCTCAGTGCTGGTATCACAGGAGTTTGCCACCACTCCCAGTCTCACAGCACACCCAGGGCGTGGGGCTGGCACAGCTCACCGGGATAGAAGCCTGCTTTAGTCTGCTGAACTGTCTGGCCTGTCCTATAAAAATCTTTCTGAGTATAGAATACTGATTTCTAGAGGCAGCAGGGGGACAGGGGGATGGACAAAGCAAGGAGGAATTTGATCAGTTCCTACTGTATCAACAAACTATAATAGCACATTACTCTCCATTAATATGTACAATAACATATTAATCAGAATTAAAGAAAAACACTTAGCATGGATTATCTTACTCTTCAAAATAAGCCTATGAAATAGTCTTTGTTAATTTTCTTTTGTTGTTGAGACAAAACACCTGGCACCGAAAGCTAAAAGGGAAAGGTTCATTCAGCTGACAGTTTGTGGAGATTTCAGTCTGTAATTGGCGGGCTCCCAGGCAGAGTGGCACAGAGAAGAACAGTTCATGAAGCAGAAAACAGTAAAAGCAACAGAGGGGACAGCAACAAGACTTCTGTCCCTTACAATGTTTGCAGGCTACCTGCATCAGGGCAGGTGTAACGCTCACACTTTAATTCTAGCATTAGATCATGAAAACTCTAGACAAATCCATCTCTGCAAAACATACCTCCATGACTGTAAGATGCATGCATGATGTACCTTGGAAAGATTACCTTACATTAAAACATTAAAGCTCACTACTAAGCCAGTTTCATTTTTTTATGGATTCTATTTCTTCTCACTCATTGCCCATTTGAGGTGGTTTTAGAAAAGAGAGAAGGTATAAAATCTAATGCAGCTGATTTAGTGTGCTATAAGAGATATAAGGGGACATCTAGACCAAAACCAGATCAAATATATATTATGATTAATTCCTAATGTGTAAATAAGAAAGTTCATACTTACAAATATGCAGCTAAATACAGCTCAATGCTAAAGAGCCATATATCTCTCCACAGTGGATAAATAGTATTATGTTCTGATGGTTAATTTTGGTTGTTAATTTGGCTGGATTGAGAGATGGCTAGAAATTTGGTAAAACAAACAAACAAACCAACAAACAAAAAACCACTTTGAGGTAGGTCTGTGAGTGTGTTTCCAGAGCTAATTAGCATGTTGGGTCAGCTGGGTGTGAAAGACCCAGCCTGACTGTGGGTGGTATTCTTCAACACGCTGGAGGTCCAGATGGAGCAAACAAGCAGTTGCCTGTGCAACTGCTTGATCCTTCTCGAAAGGATGCCTGGTTTGCTACTGCCATTGCCTGTGGACCACAGACTCCTCGTTCTTTAGGCTTTGAACATGGCCTTGCACCTCTCTATGGGCCTTCTGGAATGGCAGCTTGGACTGAGCTTGCATCATTGAACCACTAGCTGGTTTCTTCAGCTGTCCAGCCTGCAGATGGCTACTGGGGAAACATTCAAGTTCTGATGCTGTTAGCTAATCCAATAGATACCCAACTACAGTTACATATACTTTATTGGTTCTGCTCCTCTGGAGAACCCTGAGTAACACATTTCCTATTATGACTTCATCATAATCACTATCATTATTTACACAGAATGATGTATCTTGGAAAGATTACCTTACATTAAAACATTAAAGTGCACTACTAAACCAGTTTCATTTTTTATGGATTGTATTTCTTCTCATTCATTGCCCATTTGAGATGGTTTTAGAAAAGAGCGAAGGTATAAAATCTAATACAGCTAATTTAGTGTCCTAAAACAAATTGCAAGATTAAATGGATGCTATTCATGAAAATGAATGTCTATTAAAATAAAATGAATGAGATATGTTTATATATGCTGATACATATCCAATATATACTGTGAAGAGAAAAAAAAAGTGGTAGAACACATACACTGTTTTCTAATTTCTATGAGAGCTCATAGAATATCATCTCTAGGAAAAGGCTGTATTTCAACATATATGCATACTACATGCACATACTCTCAACAGTGATTACTTGAAGGGCTGTGTTAGAGAGCTAGCATATAAACACCTCCCCTTTTCAGTTCACACCATCCTCTGCCATTTGAGATTTTTCTCTGGTCATATATTTTTCTGATGTAAAAAATGAATGGCAAAAAAGGAATACTTCTCCACCGTTGGTGGGAGTTTAGACTGGTACACCCACTATGGAAATCAGTGTGGAGTTTTCTCACAAACTAGGGTTGGAGGTTCCATTAAATCCAACTATTCCCTTTCTGGGTATTGTTGCAGAAGAACTGAAAACATACCACAGTGATATATGTGCACATATATGTATGCAATTTGTCATAGGTAAATCTTGGAAACCCAAATACCCATAAGCTGAAGGGTGGATTAAAAAGATGTGCTGTTTTGATACAATGGAGTATTACACAGCTATAAAATAGATAAACTCAAGGCTTTTTTATAGGTAAATGGATGAAAATAGAGACCGTACTCATAAGTGAAATAAATCAGACTCACATGTGTAAGCAACATATTGCCTCACTAGTATAAGAAATAAATTAGTAAATAAAATCCAAAAGGTACAATAGATATTATGAAAGGGAAGGAAATGGCTCAAAGGGGAAGAACAATTGGAATGAGGGAAAGGAGAAAGGACAGACAGAGAGACAGACAGAAAGAAGGAAACAAAGAAAGACAAGGATAGCTTGGATAATTGTATTGCTGATTTCTCATGGTTTATTGAAAGGAACAACTAATACTTAATTTTTTTGACCAGCTTTGCATGCTCATATCATAATATGAGCAACTAATTTTTTTTTGTTGTCTTGTTTTTGTAGTACCGGGGATTGAGCTCAACCCAGCGCTTGCCGACCAAGCGCTTATTCTACTGAGCTATCTCCCCGGCCCTTGAGCAACTAATTTGAAGACAACAATATAACAATCATTGTTGAATTCTTATCATCTTTTTTAGTGAAATTCTGTATCATTTCTATTTTTTTAAAATTTTTAATTCTCTTTAAAAAAAGCCAGGAGAGATTTCAACTTTAAAAATTTGTAAGCCATATCTGCCCCAGATGTAAACGTTTTTTTCTTACAATGACATTTTATTTGTGTTTTCATCTTCTAAGTCATCTTAGGAGGCTAAAGAAAGTAAAGCGTACAGAATCCTATAATATCTCAGGCACTGCAATGTTTGCTTCCTGCTTGGATAAAAATGCAGGCCACATCTCGCATTACAATTGGATTTCACTTTTTATCAGATTTACAAATGTAGGGCTTGAGATTGTCAATTCTGATCCTGGTTGACTGTCACGCTGGATGTGGTTGGTTCCAGTTGCCCTGTGTTCTCGCACGGTTCCTTAGCATGCTTTCAAATTCTGTGTATTTCTTCACTCAGTCATTTATGAGATTTATGAATCCATTACCATGTGACAAATACTGAGGTCTATATTTGCATTTTAAAAAGACAAAACATCTGTAAGAGATTGTGATCTTATGAGAGAAATAGACTAATAATAATATGGTATGGTGAGTGCCATGTCAGGGATAGAATTTTGTTCTGGGTGTAAAATGAGCATGAGGAACAGGCCCCTACTCCTCTCCCACTTTATGGGAGTAAAAATTAACAGAGAAAGAGGCTGGTGTGGCAGAAGCAGACAGGCTACAGTGCCCTGCTGTACAGTGTAGAAGATGTATATGTGTGTGTGTGTGTGTGTGTGTGTGTGTGTGTGTGTGTGTGTTTGGCTGGCTCAGGATGCCTTCAGGGCAGGTCTGGTAAGGCTTGAGGATCTGGGGATGGAACCACAGTAACCTGATTACTTTGTTTAAGCAATCACTTAAACAACTGAGCTAATGGGCAGGCCCCCCAGAAGTAGAAGATAACATGGAGTGTTGGCAAATGTTTTCATTTGTCTTCCTCTGGACACATGGGGAATTGTGCTTCCCAGCCTCCTTTGCTTACTCAATGTGTAGAAAGGGGGTGAGTGTTCTTTCTGGGCAACCTCATTTTCCTTTGGGCACTGTGGGCTCCAGAGGACTCTTCCCTGACACTGACACAGCCACATAGGCCACATAGGCATTGTGGAGAGAGAAATGTCCTTCAAAATCATCTGGGTTCAGGAGAGAGGTGACATGAAGGAAAAAAGCAATGACTGTGATTTGGGAGCTGTTTGTGACTCATACATAATGTAGCCTGTTTGGACTGATATGGTATTTGATAAAGAGTAGATCAAGCTGGGGAGTGCTCTAAGCCAGGTTGGAGCACCAGGCAGGGCCTGATCTGAGAGGGATTGGTTGGCTCCTCGCTGGGACAAAGTGCTGACCAGTTCTCACAATGATATTTTTATTTCTTAGCAGATTTAGATGTGTAGAGAGTTTCATTGGCCATTTTTTGTGACGTGGGTCCTTCTTCCCTTCTGTTTCCGTATTCTCTGCTCCAAAGAAGGAAAAAAAGGAATTTGAAATTCTTTTCCCTCCTTTTGCGATAAGGTCCCAGGGATACAGGGGAAAGAAACTTCCAACCTGAAAGGTACTTGGGGCAAGCTTCATGTTTTCTAAAACCAAAGATAGAAGTTTAGAAACAAGGGAGGTTAAGAGAAGAATATATTCATTGGGGGAAAGAAAGCTTCTGTCTGAGAGAGGGACAGAAGGAGTCCCTAGTGGGTTGCCAAGGAATCTGCCTTTTCTAGGGATTTTTATGGAGCAAATCCATGAGATGAGGCAGGTTGAAGGTGGGAAACATGGGAACTCTCTAGGTGGGCATGAGGTGGGATAAAACTCTGGTCAACCAGTAAGATTACAAGTGTAACTGCTCAGGTAGAATAGATTACGTTGGAATCAAATGGGGAAGTGAGTCATGTAGCAAGCAGGCATGAATATAGAACAGGGCTTTTCCTGTAGGAGGTTGGGTTAGTGACTCTCTCTGGCTTTTTCAAGGTGATTGATACCTATTTAGAATATCAATGCCTGATGTCCATCTTTAGGGAGGTATGTGAATGCATTCATTTAATCTTTTGTCTTGAGGTCTGGTTTACAGCTGAGGTGCCTGTCTCTCTCCTTGCAAGGTATCCCACCTTCTGCACTGGCTCCTTTGAGGGCCCAGCCCAGCTTACTGCCTATAATATTTTGAACTCAGGTGCCTACGACACCAAGCTGGGCTCAAACTTGCAGTCTTCTTGCCCACTTTTGCAGATTCTTTAAAAAGGTCTCCAAATGGCATTTCCACAGAGATTGCTCCTGAAACTATACAAAAAACAACACTGCCAAAAAGAGGCAAGTGTGGTGAAGGGAGACTTCACCAAAGTCTCCCGGCATTATCAATCTCTCCCTTCAAGCTAATGGACTTCTCTAACATAGTACACTTTGCAGAAAGTTAAAGGTGCTAATCGCTCCAGGTAGGTGGCACAGAACCAGCTCAGGGACCACAAAGAACAACACAGAGAGCAGGGTGCCTGAGGCTGGAGGGAGAAGGTCTTTGTAGTTGATCTGGAAAGGTACGGGTGAAGGTTGAAAACTCAAGATGACATTTGAGTTTGTAGCAGCAGGAGGCAGAGGCTCACACTGAGAAACGTGTCTAGGTGTAGAATTGGGTTTATATAGTGGGAGAGGCAGGAAGATCAATGTGAGAAGCAGTGAGTGTAGGCAAGTGAGAAGCCTGGATTAACCGCAGAGGGAGAGGCTGGAAACTTGGCATGTATTTCTGTGGCATCTGCCACTTTATATTATTATTATCATCATCATCATAATCATCATCATCATCATCATCATCATCATCATCATCATCATCATCATCATCATCATCATCATTAGGCAGTATCAGGGATCAAACTCAGGACCTTGCACTTGCCAGGCAGGCACTTACACCACTGAGCTATATCACTGGTCCCCCTCTGCCACTTTATCGAATGAGCCCCTGTTTGAGTAGTCAGAGCAGTAAGACTTTTCTTTCAGTTCATTACAGTCTCAGGTTTTGGAGAATAGTCAGGAGCTTCATTATGCCTCCTCTGCTGTGCGGAGAGGTCTGAAGTGAGTAGGGTCCTGTGGTCATCCCTGCTCTTTAAGATGCATCATTCTGCTAGTAAGATCAACCTATGGGGAACTGGACAAGGGCAGCATTGGGCAATTTACCCTCACGAGTGTGATTCTCAATACTGAGGAGGAGGAAGGAGTGAAGAGGCTTGTGTTGATTTGGGATGTGGAGAGGTAGTATTGTTATTTCTTGACACAGTTGTGTCCTCCTATGGATCCTGTTTGTGTTTCACTGTCCACCCTCTGGCTGGAGCCGCAGGAGTTCCGGAGCCAACTTCCTGCTTCCACCAGTGATGTCCTAACCCTCATTATCACAACTTCTGTTGTTTCCTCCAAATGCCTCTCATTCATTTTCTTAGTATGGAATGAGGTTTCGCGTAGAATGACAGCTTTCTAGTTGCAGTGCTTACCTCCCAGTCTGTCTTGGTGCTGTGGCGATTAGAATATATGGTCCTGGCCAATGAGACTAAAGGGAAAGTTCCTACAGATGGCTCCCATGCACATTCTTAAAATTGGATAGACTTAGTTAAATCCATGATCCTTTGCCTGTCCTCTTGCTTTAAACAAGGAGGTGTGTTTCTTTCTGTAGGAGTCATCTTAGGGCCATAAGACATTGTTATGTTTGTGTACAGGTGTCCCCTGCAAAGGCTCATGCAGTCATGGGGCAGCTTCTGGAGTTAGGGATTGATTACTCTGGGTTCAGATGCTGCACTTGCTCTGGGGCAGGTAATTTGCATTACAGTGTAAGGAGAGGTGTGTTGCTAGCTAGCTGCCTGAGCTGCTGCTACTCCTCCCTTTGCTCTCTAGCTCTTTGCTGCCTGCATGAATGGATGTTTTCTGCCCTGTGTCACTCTGCCTTGGAGCCAGCTGGAGTACTGAAACCTCCAGTAACTGAGCTAAATAAAACATTCCTTCCTTCATTTTGAGTGTTGGGTATTTGACCCAGCAATGAGGCAAGAGTAACTGAGGCAGGTATGTTGGTTGAAGTGAGTATGTAGAAGGATCTTGGGTCTGTGATGGCACTGTGGGGCCACCATAGCTGTCCTAGTCTGCTAATCTCCATAGGAAAACACTTCTATTTGGTTAAGTAAGTTGGAGGTGGGGCTACTATATTCAGTTGAAAGCTTTTCTCTGTGCTGTATCCTCATTCTGTGAAACACTTACTCTCATTTGCTATGCTATAGAGAATTATTATTCAATATCAGCTTATGGGGTCCTGCAATTAATTGGCTTCTTTTGCTTTTGCATCTCTATACTAGATAGCTATTCGAGAATAAAAACATTGACACCGTGCAATCCCTGGCATCATCGAAGGAAATGTTATTATCAACAGATGACATTTATTTAAGTAGAAATCTCAGTATGTTTTATAAAGTGTTTTCACAGACAGGAGCAAAATAGTGACCTTGGAATGGCTAGTCAACATTTTCATACATGACATTTCAATATGCTTAAATGTTGCTTTAAAAGCAACAGATTACCTACATTGTGCTCTTAGCGAAGTTCTCTCTGGCCTACAGTAGACCAGCATGTACATGTGTGTATATTTGAATTCAAGCATTTAAAGATGAATGAAAGGATAGAGACAGTGAAATAATGAATGAGACAATGTCCATCCAACAGATGATACCAGGAAGTTAATTTTACCTGTTCTTACTATTTTTAGACTATAAAATACTACTTATTTATGGCTTACATTATATTTCTCTTGGACAGTGCTAATTTAAGCCATGCACCTCAAACAGATTTTCCTAAATACAGGAAAAAGTGAAGAGGAAACATTGTTGTTGTAAATGAGGAGAAAATTAATTGAAAAAGTTGTGATTCTTGAAAGTACTGCTTTCTAAAATTTTGTCTCCAAAAAGCTTGAGTGTTAGAAAGATTGCGAGGCCAAGCCTCTCTGGTCACCTCTAGAGGTTTCTTGTCACACGGGAAAGCTGAAGGCCAGCGGGTGTGTTGGCACAGGTCTGTAGTGTGTAGCATGAGGATCATAATTTCAAGCACAGCCTGGCCTGGGGAATTAAGTGACTTTCGCACAATAACAAAATAAGAGGAGAGCACTGCCTGAAGTTGGCCTATAGTTTACCTTTCCTTGCCTTATCATCATCAGTCTTCATTGCCAAAACCGGTAGAAGAACAAGTGTGTGCAATAATTATAAGGGAGGCAACTCCCAAAAGCAAAAGTGAGAAGATACATGCTAAAATATTAATAAGATTGTGGTGGATAGCTAACTGATGGGCAACTTCTTACACCTACCTGAGTTGAACTAGTGTGGTGCAGGTGCGGGAGGCCCACCTGAGGGCTATTGCCAGAACCATAAAAGCAGAATGGGAGAAGCTGCCAAAACACTGTTAGGGCTGCTGTTTGGAGAAGCTGTTGGAGCTGTTGGAAGCTCTAGCTCCCTTGGGCTGCCCTGCTGGAGGACCTTGTTATGCTGGCTTTCCCAGTGAACTTTGCAGGAGCTTGGGTCCTCACCTTGAGCATCACTTCCTGGCTTTGGAGGGGAAGATGGTGCACTGCTTAGCCTCCTGGAGAAGCTTGTTGCATTGGCTTTCTTGAAGGGAACTTGGCTCTCCTCATTGCTGGAGGAGCTTGGGACCTCACTGTTGCTGAGGATGGCTGTGTACTTTTAAGGGAGCTCTGGTGCTTACCTTGAGCATTGCTTCCTAGCTTCTGCTTCCTAGCTCCAGTTCACATCCCTCAGCTTGCTAGCACAAATCCTTCATCCTGCTGGCATTGACTTCCTAGCCTCCACCAGTGACCTGTGGGCCTTCCCAGCACAGATCTGTGAAGCGGGCCTGCATGAGACTTTGTTGTGGCCTCTCGGCCTCCCGGTGGATTTGTGGGAGGCATTGTTATGAGCTGTAGGCCCTCAGCTGGATTCTTCAGTGTTTAGTGTGTGGACAGATTTCTGGAACTTGTTGTATGTAATTCTTTGAATGATTCATGATAAAATCATATTACAGAATGTGTCCTGCATTATATTGTTCCCCTTGCAAGAACCACAATCCATGGCAAAGATCTATTTCTGAACAATTAAGACATTTTCATCTATGTTCTACCTGGCAGCCTAGACCCTTTCCCTCATGTGTAGAGAGCCTCCCTTTGCGTGGGCAATCCCTCTTCTGTACATGATTAATTCCTCTTCTGCAATAGGGAAATTGCACACTATGGAAATGTAAACTGAGGTTATTGATGTGTTAACTAACTTGATTGTGGCCAGCATTTCACAATATACGCATATACTTGAAAAAGAGAAATAGTCTAAAATTAATAAAAATTTAACACTTTGCAGTATTTTAGACAATAGTTTCATTTTTTGAGAGTTGTATGTATTCACTATAAAACAGTTAACTCATTGCAAAAATACAAAAAAAGAAACATAAAACATCTGAATTCATACAGAAAAATAAAATGAGCATTAAGATTTCGAGAGTGACCATTTTGCATATTTCTTTGTGACACTTAGGAGTGCTGGCTGGCTGATTAGTTGACTTAGATACAAAGTCAATGAGTAGAAAATTATAATGATAAAATGATATTATAGCAAAATAATCCACATATAATTCAAGGTTCACTCTTACTGCTCTTCACTATTCATTTTTATAACTTTCTGTAATTATCTAAAAATTCATTTGATATTGTTCATAGACATATAGGGAGTTTTACCTATTTATTGGGCAAAAATCCCAAGTTGAACAACAGAGACAAATACAGTGAAAATTAACTGCTTTTTGATAGCCTTTGCAAGATGAGTTTTATTAGATGGCTTTTTATAATCTGATTAGTAGGTCTTCACTTAATCTACCTGGTGGAAAAATTATCTTAGTTTTCTTTTATCAAGGAAGAGAGGTAGGCAGAGTTTTAAGGTGGCCCTAAAGAGTCTCTTTCCCTAGTTGGCATGTTCAGTATAGTTTCTTTTTGTTGAATGTCAGTGGCCCTGATCTAATCAGATGGTCCTTGTTAAGGAGGCTGGAGAGGTTAGAGAGATTCAGACCTGTAGCAGCTGCTTACCTGGGGCCTTGAAGACAACTTTACTGAGCTTTTTGATACAAGGAAGCGAATTTGGCCAACAACCTGAGAACACCTGGGAAGCATCTTGATTCAGCCTTGAGCAGAAAACCTAAGATTCTTTTTATTCTATTTCCAACCTTTGTTTAATTTTGCCTCTTTTTTTTTCGCTTTTCCTTCAATATTGGGATTACAGTGAATATTGTTTACTGTTCTTAACTATAATTGCAACTTGTAAACACTGTGAAGCTGCCTGAAGAGCATAATGAAGCTATATGATAATGGTCTTAGAAAATGGATCAAAATCTAGGTTAATGGCATAAGTCCAAGGTATTTTTGTAAATTTCCTTAAAATGAAAAAACGTATTTATGTACATCTGGAACATATATAAATTATAGTCATAACTGAACAGCTCTTTTGATTTTTAAAAAGAGAGCACACACATTTAGCACACTTGGATAAAAAAAATAGAACATTTACAGAACTCAGAAATTCCCTCATAGCCTGGCTTGGTGATGCACACCTACAATCCCAGCGCGTGAGGCAGAGGCAGGAGTCTGGTGAGTTCGAGACTGGCATGGGCTACAAAGTGAGCTCAAAGCCAGCCTGAACTGCATAGCAAGACTGTCTCAAAAAAAAGAAAGAAAGAGAGAGAGAGAGAGAGAGAGAGAGAGAGAGAGAGAGAGAGAGAGAGAGAGAGAGAGAGAGAGAGAGAGAGAGAGAGAGAGAGAGAGAGAGAGAGAGAAAAGGAAAGAAAGAAAGAAAGAAAGAAAGAAAGAAAGAAAGAAAGAAAGAAAAAAATACAAAACAAAAAGTTAAAAAATTTCCCTCGCATTGTCTCATGCATTAACACACCCTCTCCCCAGGTGCTCACCACTGTTAGTTTTGACTGATTTTGTTGTGGGTGCTGCTGCAGTTGTGCCTGCCTTTGCACAGTGCATCCTCTTTGGGTAACATGTTTGTGAGAGTCACCCATGTTCATTAAGTGGTCATTGGTTCTTTCTCCTTTCATAGAATTCCATTGTAAACATGTATCACCATTCACATACCCATTCTACAATTTTAGGGTTATACTAATTAACTCTTTTAGAATGGGTTGATTTCATTTCGATCTGTTGCCTATTGTGTTGATATGAACATGCTTGTACATGTATTTTGGCTTCATAATATGTAGCTAGAAGAATTACTGAATTATAGAGTATATAATATTCAGTTTTAGTGGATATTAAAAGTAGTTTCCAAAGTTACTGCATCAATTTATACTTCTACCCGTAGTGTACAATCCTTAGAATTGCTACATATGTTCACAGAGCATTTGGCATTATAATTATTGGCATCATAATCATCACTCTTAATTTTATTGTGATGGCTGAGATATCTCATTGTACTTTCAATTTGCATTTCCTTCAGGATTCACTTATTGAAGGCCAGTGATTTTCCAACTACATGCCGTGATGCATTATTGAATTATGAGATTAATTTTGTGAATTAAAACTACCACTTTCAAAATGTAAACAGTATAGATTAAAAGAGGAACAGTAGTTACAGTGTTAAACATAGTTTTGTGAAACTTTTATTTCAGCTGCACAGGGATGTATGCACACACATACAGATAGCTTTCTTATTTATACACAAAAATTTATGATACAGCTGTACACCTCTGTAATTCCTGTCCTCAGAAGGCTGAGGCAGAAGGATCACCATAAGTTTAAGACCAGCATGGGTTACATAGTGAGTTCAAAGACAGCCTAAACTAAATAGTGGGACTATCTCAAAACACAACACAACACAACACAACTCTCTCTCTCTCTCTCTCTCTCTCTCTCTCTCTCTCTCTCTTTAAATCTCATTGTGAGCTCTGGCTAGAATGTTTATAAAACCTTGCTTATATTGTGCATTTAAAGAAAAACCCGTCAGGGCCCGGGAGATGGCTCAGTGGAATAAGCACTTCCCTGGCAAGTGCAAGGGCCTGAGTTCAATCCCCGGTTCCGCCAAAAAAAAAAAAAAAAAACCTTCGTCTTCAGACATGAAAACCATGCTACCTCACATAGTCTCTGGGAGGTAGAATTGCTAGCTGAAATGATGGAGTCATCACTCATGATGAGTTCTCAGACTCAAGGGGAAGTATACAATTAAGATGAAATATAAAAAAGAAAAGAAAAAGATCCTCTTATGACAGATATAGGTGAATGAGGAAAGGCAGTTTGACAACAATATTTGGGAAAGTGACCTACAGTGGTGAGCTCAAAATACAAGCTTCTGGCTCTCCAAATCTTGAAAGAGAAGGAGAGTGTGGGAATTTGCATGTTTCCAAAGAACCTAAATGATTCCAATACTTCAGCAGTTTTGGGGACCACTCATGTAATCCAGATATTTTAGTGGGTTTTTCTTCCATAAAGGAGAAGTTCTCCTAGAAGAGATTTTATAGTGTGTAAACCTTTTTAAAGCCAAACACCAAAAGTCACTGTATTTCAGAATAGTACCACCCAGTTTGTTTTACCCTTTAAGCTATTATTCCATTCCAGTGAAACTCAGGGGTAGTCTTTTAATTAAAGAACCATTGTCTACAGTGTATGTAAAGTTAGAGGGGAAGCTAGGCAGAGGAGTTAATTTGCTTCCAGTCCCTCTCTACGCAGATTATAGCTCCCTAGTCCTCTTTTTTGTGAACTCCTACTTCAGTGGAACCCCTACTGTGAGCTGCATACATTTCATAATTATATGCTACTTTATGGCTTTTGTCTCTGCGATTTCCTGTGTTCTAACACTCATATGCATTTTGAAGTCAAATTCAGAAAGCTTTGTCAACACTCTACATTGCAATTAATAGTGAGTATAAATTGCTAGTTTGATAAATAGCAACTGTGAATATTCAAGAATATTCTAAGGTTTTTTTCTTTTCTTTTTCTTCCTTGAAGGTAGGATTTATCCTATACAGTGTTTGGGAGAATAAACAAATAAATTGAACAAATACTTCCCTGAATACTAATATAGTTAATTATAGGATTTTTAAATGCTAATGAATTCTGTTTTTTGTATAAATTTATGGATATAATGAAGTACTTTTGACAAGCTTATCAAATAAAACAATGTAAGATTTAATTATCAGGTTTTTAAGGCTTATATAACCAGATTCCCTACACTGCCAGAATCTTGTAGTTAAATTAGTAATCACAGAAACTTTTTAAATATTTTATTTTGTTCTGAAAATTAAAATAGCATTTTTAACATGCTTATAGTAAAAAAATCAAGCACAGAAAACAATAAAGAAAAAATTTAAAACCTCAAATATTTCTACAACGCAGATAAAATTGCTATTGATATTTTGGTGGATATGTTTTTATATACCCACATGCACAAATATATACTCAATTTTACATAAAAAGATAACACATTATATGATATATTCTATTATTTATCTTTGAATACTAGGTGTCATTTTCTATCCATTTGTTGTTTTTATGTAATAAATACATACATATATTATTATTTTTAAACATATCTTTATACATATACACATTAGGGTATATGATACACATTATGATTCATCTAATCTATTAGCAGATACTTAGATTACATCTTTTCTGTGTGTATTGTGTTTAGTTAATATCTTTGTACATTAGCCATTTTGCATTTATATAACTTTATTAAGAAAAATTCCTAAAAGTCCTATTGCTGAGCCAAAGGGTGAATGAATGATGGTGGGTACCACCCCCCACATCGCCCTGCAGAGCGGCTGCCTATGCTGACATTTCCCCTAGCAAAGTAATAAAGGGTCCATACCAAAAAATGTTTTTGAACAATTTTTCAATATTGGACCTTTTCTTTTTAAAAACTAACAAATAACCAATATATGTCATTATTCTAAAATTTTCCTATCGTTGCTTATTAGTGAAGTTCTATGTATTTTCATGAACTTGTTGGCCATTAGTATGTCTTGATAAATTGGTTGTCTTCTTTATAACTTGTGAGAGATCTGTGACTATAAGGACTGTTATTTAGATTCCAAATTTGTTATCTGTCTTTTAATTCTGTCTATAGTGATTTTTTGATTAAACTGTCATTTCTTTATTTTTGTTTATAAAATTTTGTTACAAAAATTTATTAATATTTCACTTTGTAGTTTCAAATTCTTTTCTAATCCTACTCAAAGTGACTCTTCATCTCAGGATTGACCAGATACCTATATTTTCTCATAATAATCTTGTGGTTTAAATTTTACATAATAATCTTTAATGTATTTGGGATTCATATTTAATAAGATGAAATACAAAGAAATAATAATATTTTTGTCCCAATTGCTAGCTAATTGTCAGAATTTACAAATATTCAATCTTTTACTACTGATTCAAAGTGACTTTCTCTTAAATTCTTAAAATTTAAAAAAAAAAATTTTTTTATCTGGCAGAACCAGGGATTGAACTCAGGCCCTTGCACTTGCTTATTCTACTGAGCCATCTCTCTGACCCCAAATTCTTAAATATTTGACTCTATCTATGAATCCGATCTATTCTATTTCTGAATAACTATTATTGGGGTTTTAATTCTGTGACCTTATACTGTTTTTATAGGCTAAGAATTTACCATTACTTTACAAATTATGTATCTATCCGTTTTTAAAATTGGACTTGGTGAACTTCAAAATTAATTGGTCAAACTAACAAAAAGCCCTACTAGATTATTCAGTTGGGATTATTTGGTATTTATAGATGAATGGACAAAAAACTGGCACTTTCATGATACTGAAGGTTTTTTCATTGGGTTTAAGTATTGTTTCACATATCTCAGCAACATTTTGTTTTCTTAACATGGGCCCAAGCCATTTTATGCTATTTTTATTGGTGTATATTATGTTCACACTGTGCAATACTTACAATCCCCTGGGGAGGTGGTGGTGCAAGTACCTACTGCATCCTGGTCACTCTGACTGCCACTTTTCTCTGACCTCCCCTTTGCTCTCTTCCTTCGACCCCCTTCCCATTTCTAGAAGTCTCCATTTGTTTTCCATCTTCTCTCTTAGATTTATTTATATTTAGTGTTTCTCATATAAGAGAATCTTCTGTGTCTGATTTATTTCACTTAGCATTGTGATCTCAAGAGGCATCTATTTTCCTACTGAGTGACTTGAACTAAATCCTTCTTGATGACTGACTAGTTCTCCATTGTGTGTACATACCATATTGTGTAGTGAAGCACCAAGAGAAATTGCCTATTTAGGAGTTACAAACTGTAAGTGAAACATTTCACTCGGAGAAAGGAAATGGAAGAGGATATCAGAAAATAAAAAGATATCCCCTGTTCCTGGATACACAGAACTGGTATAATCTTCATGATTGTACTTCCAAAACTGATATATCGATCTAATGCAATTCAAGTCAAAATATGAGCAGCATTTCTCACAGACCTAGAGAAAACCACCCTAAAATTCGTAAGTAACAGAAGCATCCTAAATAGCAAAATTCATCCTGGGTAACAAAAGCAAAGCAGGAAACACCATGATCCCAGATTTGAAGTTATACTGCAAGGCTATTATGATTAAAACAACATGAGAAAATTCATGTGGGTCAGAGGAACTGAAAAGAGGTTGCGGAAACAACCCCAGGAACATTCAGCCATGGGGTTGTTTCTTTTTTTGACAAAAGGGGCCAAAGACATAAAATAGAGGAAAAATAACTTCTTTAAAAATGGTTATGGGGGGCCAGCCAAATAGCTCAGCAGATTAAAGCACCTGCAAGCAGGGAAAGGGGCCAGGGGTTCGATGCCCGGGCCTACCGTGCTGCCCCCACCCCCGGGGCATGCTGACACAGTAATTGAGACTGGGTATGGTGGCACGCGCCTGTAATCCCAGCTCTTGGGAGGCTGTAAACAGGCAGATCACTACGATTCTGATCTAGTAGTGAGACCCTGGACACCCTGCAGCCCCTTCCCTAAAATACAAAAAAGTAAAATAAATAAATAAAAATAAAAATGGTAGTAGGTAAATTGGAAATTCCAATGGAAAAGATTGTGTACAGACCTATGTATCTTCCCAGGTGCTAAACTAAAACAAAATGGGTAAAAAATTTAAATATTAAAACAGAATTACTTAATCTGCTGGAGGATAAAATAGGTAAAACGTTTGAAGACAAGGACTTTCTGAGCAAGACCCCAATGGCCTGAGAAGTACTATTTAGGATCAACAAGTAGGATCATATAAAATTAAAAAAACTTCTGTGCTATTGAACTACAGACACACTTAGCACCTTACCTTTGATAAAGGGGGCAAACATATTTATTGGAAGAAAGATGGCCTCCTTAATGAGTGGTGCTGGAGAAAATGGCTTCCCATATGCCAAAGACTAAAACTAGATACATGCCTACCACCAGTCACTAAACTTACAGTCAAGATGAATAAAAAAATGTAAATATTAAAACAGAAACTCTCCTCAGCAACCAGGTTCCATCCCTGGCTTGCCCTGCTGGCCCTGCCTCTGGGACGCCCTAAGACAGGCAATGAGATTGAGTCTGGTGGCACATGCTTATAATCCCAGCCTTGGGAGGCTGAAAACAGGAGGATCACTACAAATCTAATGTGTGTATTGAGACCTTGTAGACCCTGTACTAAATACACTAAAAAAAAAATCAAAAACCAGAAACTCTTAATCTACTAGAAGACAAAGTGGGCAGAAATCTTGAAGACATAAGTGTATGCAGAAAATTCATGAACAGAATCCAAACTGCACAGCAAATATTCCAAAGAGTCAACAACTGAGATCTCATTGAAAAGCTTATGTACATCAAAGAAATTACTCTCAGAGTGAAAAGACAACCCACAGGATGGGAAAAAATGTTAGCTAGTTGTCCTTCAGACAACTTTTATATTTATATACAGAACATATAAAGAATTGAAAAAAGTCAGACTCCCCCGAAATTTAAAAACCCAATCAAAAAATGGGCATGTGAAATGAATGTACACTTCTCAGATGAAGAAATACAGGTAGAAAATAAGTACATGAAAAAATGTTGAACATCGTAGGTCATGTAAGAGATGCAAATTAAAATAACACTGATATTCCATCTCACCCCAGAAAGAATGGCTATCATGCAGAAAACAACTAACGACAATTGCTGGGGCAGGGGCTGTAGGGAAAAAGGAACCCGTTTCTACTGTTGGTGGGAGTGTAGAATGGTTACAACCACTATTGAAATCAATGTGGAGATTACATAAAAAACTAGGACTGGAGGTCCCATTCAACCCAGCTATTCCCTTCCTGGATATTTTTCCAGAATAATTAAAATCATCACACCACAGCAATATATGTGCACCCATGTTTATAGAAATGCAATTTGTCATAGCTAAATCTTGGAAACAACCCAAATGCCCCTCAGCTGAGAAATGAGTATACAAGATGTGGTATTTTTATACAATGGAGTACTACTTAACTATAAAAAAGGATAGACTTGAGACTTTTATAGGTAAATGGATGCAACCTGAGACCATACTCATAAGGGAAATGAATTAGACTCACATATATAAACATGGTGTTGTCTCCCTGGTGTGAGAACCTGAAAGAGTAGACAAGATCCAAAATCTACAATAGATATTGGGGAATGGGAAGAAACTGTTCAAAAGGAAAGAGCAACTGGGATGGGGGAAAGGAGAAAAGGAAGGGAAAATGAAAATTAAGTGTGTGTGTATAAGATATTTGTATATATTCTATATATTTGTATATATTCACATATATGAATATATATATATATATATATATATATATATATATTAGGTCACTATACTACTAGCTTGTATTTCTTTATTGAAAAAGGTTTGTGGGGGCTGGGGAGATAGCACAGTGGAATAAGTGCTTGCCTGGCGAGCGTAAGGTCCTGAGTTCGATCCCTGGTACCACCAAAAAAAAATGCTTATATCATTTTTTATACCTATATTTTATAATCTGAGCAACTACTTTGAAGATAACAAGCAATATACTAACCACTGTTACTTGCTTACTGTCTTAGTATTTTTTTTTCCTTGCCTTTTCTCTTTAAAGTGAAGGACAGGGAAAGCACTGGGGATATAATGCAACATAAGTGGGAGGGTGTTGGAGAGAAAAAAGACCCAGGAAGCAACTTTTTCCCTACAATTGCATCTTTCCTATTTATTCATTTAAAATGCTAAAGTCAAATAAATTTCTTAATTGTCAAATAAAAAACACAGAACAAAGCAAAGCAAAGCTTCTGCACAGAGAAGCAAACAACTGAGAGAGTGAAGGAACAGCCTGCAGAATGGGAAAGAAATTGCTTTTAGATAGAAAATTGACATCTGGTATGTATAAAGAACTCAAAAAACTTGACCCATAAAATAAAAGACATGATCAAAAGATGGTCTACTGAAATATATAGACATTTATCAGAAGTACAGTTGGCCATTAAACACTTCAAAAAACCTTCATCATCATCATTGCCCTTCAGAGAAATACAAATTAAAAATATGCTGGATACCATCTTGACCCAGAAAGAATGATATCGTCAAGAAATCAAGCAATAAGTACTGATGAACTTGTGAGGAGAAAAGGAACCCATCTCTAGAGCTGGTGGAAATGTAAACTAGTAGAACTACTGTAGAAACCTCGGGGGAGATTCCTCAAAATCTAAAAGGAGAATTTCCATTTGACTCAGTTATCCCCTTCTAGGTATTTTCCCCAAAGAGTTCAAGTCTTCAGAAATACATACATGCCTGTATTTATAGTAGCACAATTTATAATAGCTGGATCTTGAAAACCAATATATGTCAATCAGCAGATGAATGCATAAAGAAAAATATGTCTAAAATGTGATTATATATTATATATTATAATAGTATAATATATAATGAATATATATGATAAACAAGATGTAGAGAGAAATTTAAATAATTCCCTAAATTATCTATTATCTATTCCATTGTTTCAAAACTATTTTAAGATACATACTAATTTATTTCATTTACTATTAGTTTCTTTTTGTTCTTTGAAAAGGAAGTTTTTTTCCCTTTAAGTTGTTTGTTTATTCTTTATAAGAGAAAGTCATATTTTCTCTATGACTTGTACTCTGGGTCACATTTTGGCCATTCCTCTAAGGTCATTTCCTTTAATATTTTGACTATTGCTATTCTAGTTACTTTGTTATGAAGTTTTATTGTAGCTTTTCACACAAGTAAGAAGAGCGCTTATTATAATTTATTAATATGTACTCATATTACAGTCAAATAAAACCTAGCATGATCTTGGCAGTGGGTTTACCATAAATGGCTTTCATCAGTTTGAGGTAAGGTTTGTATATTGTATATCTCTATTTGTTGATCACATAATGGATTTCATCAAAGACTTCTTGTGCATGCGTTAAAATAATCATAGGACTTTCCTGTTTCCTTCTCTCTGTGTGATACATTGGTTAAAATATGTTTGACGACCATTGCATCCATAGGATGAAGCTGACTTGGTTTCAATGCATGATCTTTTTAATGAATTGTTATATTCTCTTTGCTTTATGTGGTTGACTTTTGCATCTGTGTTCATTGAGGAAATTGGCTTATATTTTGTTTGGTTATTTTTCTATTAAGTCCTTGTCTGATTTTTAGTATTGTGGTAATTCTAGTTTTAAGGAACAAGTTTGGCAATGTTCCTTCCCTTTCAATTTTAAGAAACAGTGTGAAGAGAATTTGACTTGTTTTTCCCTGAAGTTTTGGTAAAATTCTATGGTGAATTCATCAGGTCCTTGGCACTGCTTTGGTGGCTTGGGAGCAGGCAATTAATTCCTTTAGATGAACGCAAAAGAGAAATCAAATTGCAGCTCTCAGGAAAGTCTGCTTAGGCTGTTGTGAAAGAGAGGTGGTACCCAAAAGACAACACCCACAGCAAGTGACAAAGAGCAAGGACTAGAGCTAAAAGAAAGATGGGCAAGGGATGCCCATCCATCAGCAAATACCTAGAGGAAGTTGCTGAAGTAGTTCAAAGGAGGGAGACACTTCTATATTACAGTGTCTACACTGAGCCTTCAGCCTAGATTATCTTTATTATAGCCAAATAGACAGTGCCAATATCTTTCTTCAGGGCTTCTTTTTTACTTTAAAGTTCTCCAGAATTTTACTTCCATAATTTAGGAAGCAGGTCATCCCATACAAGTCAAACCTTATCCAATTTCACTCTCTTTCTCTTTCCCTCTCCCTGGCTTCTTCCCAACTCCTTTCTTTTTTCCTTCACTTTTCCCCAGCTCATAGTCTTCCATTCTTGCATAATCTCCTTCTGCTCTTTTCTACTTGGTAACTCCAGCATAATCCTAACTTCAGCTGGCAAACATAAGGGTAGTGTTTGTGGTGCAGCTTCATCAGAGATCTTGCAAAGTGTGGGGTCAGTGAACTGCACACGTGAGGGCTTGGAGAGGACTGAAGTCTTCTTTAACATTATCATGGTCTTAGTGCCCAGGGAGATAGTTCAGTAGAATGAGCACTTGCCTGGCAAGTGCAGGGTCCTGAGTTCAATCCCCGGTACTGAAAAAAAAAAAACTATTATGGTCTTAGACCTTTCTTTCATCCACATCCTTTCCCCTTGCATCTGCTTTCAAGATTTTTGTAACTTTTATTTTCTGCTGTATCCTTACCATTTTGAATAGTTCTTGACATGCAGAAAGAGCTCCATTGATAAGGTCAACCCCTTGTATCTATGGGTTCTGCGCCCACAGATTCAGGGAGTGGCAGATAGTGTGCTATGTGGTGCGGCTGTATTTGTATTGAACATGTTCAAACTTTTTTCTGGCCATTGTTCCTTAAACTATAAAGTATTATAATTATTACCCAATATTTATATTGTATTAAGTATTATAAGTAATCAACTATGACACAAAGTATAAAGAAGGATATGTTCAGGTGTGAAGACACTATCCCAATTAATTAATTAGTGATGCTGAGGATTAAGCTGAGGGCTACACATGTTAGACAATTCCTCTACTACTGAGCTACATTTCTGGCTCCTCTGCTGCTTTGTTTAAGGGGACTGAGCACCCACAAATTTTGGTTTCCATGGTGGTGTGCTAGAATCAGTTCTCAGTGCATACCCAGGCATGCCTGTGTTTATTTAAGGAATGAAGAGCCATTCTTGATGAGTAAGCAGATTTGACTTAGCTTCTTACTGTGTGTACTGCAGTTTTTCTCACAAGTGTTGCTGCTATGCCAGTTTTCATTGTGCAGGCATGATACAGGGCTTTTGTACAATAATTTAAACATCAGAGTATTTCTAGTAGAACTTTTTCATGTTCAATTCTACCAAATGACCCATTTACATAAAATAAGCCATTGACATTTTGCCAACTCTTACCTTTCCTCTTCCATGTTTCAAGAATGCATCATATAGGTACATAAAGGCAGAAAAAAAAACCCAGCTTTTATCTCTGTTTCTTAAGTGCTTTGTGCGTCCTACCCAAAGCACTTAAGAAACAGAGATAAGAGGTGAAGACATAAGTATAGAGAACAGGATGGAAAAACTGAAAAGTATTAAGTACTTGGCAGATTGTATATGTTTTCACTTTTTGCTGAGTCTCTGTTACATTAGAAATCCTAATACAGATGAGGAAGTATGTATTCTACATGTAGAACTAAGCATAGAGAAAATGTTGGATTTGCATAATAATTTTCATAATTGTATCCTCTCTTGTGGCCCACCTCAGACCTGGAATAATGAATAAAGCTGTTCTTATTTTATAGAATGCACCTCTAATGTTGCTGCTGCATTAGAATATTTTGGGGGTAAAAACAAGCAAAAACAAAATTACTCAATCATTTTCTACTTTCCACTCCAAAACCTTCGGATTTCCAAAATGTCCCCTGAACGCCTGTGATTGCAGGGAAATACCTTTGCTACTCTGTAAAGTGGAAGTTAAAATGACTTAAAAGCTGTCCTGAATTGAAATGGCTGCAGAAATCATGAGCAGACAGCGGTGGAGTGTGGTAGACAAATTGCTAATGAGAGGAGATGTGTCCCAGATCCTGCATCAGGTCGGATGTCTTGCCCTTGGCTCAGTTTGGTGACTCTGGTCATGAGGGGAGGGCTGGTGTTCAATCTGAGATTGACTGTATGGATTGTCAGGAGCTGCAACATATAAAAAGGCATATGACCCTACAAGAACGTCAGGGTCATCGGGCCATGAGGCCGAGTCTGACAGTGCTGCTGGCTGACTGTCTGACCTGGAAAAAACTATAAGTTGCATCTCAGAGTCTTAGTTTACCTTTCTGTGAAGTGGAAATGACATCACTACCTCTATACTGGGTTGTGGTGAGAACTTGTGCCTGGCTGGTAGTACCCTCTGCTAGCAGTTGTAAATCCCGGTAATCACTGGTCGTCTTTCCATTTCTCCCTCAGGTACCTTGGGATCACCAGGCCTCTCACGTACCCTGTGCGGCAGAATGGGAAATGCATGGCGAAAATGATCCTCTCCGTCTGGCTCCTCTCAGCCTCCATCACTCTGCCCCCACTTTTTGGCTGGGCTCAGAATGTGAACGATGACAAGGTTTGCTTGATTAGCCAGGATTTTGGCTACACCATCTACTCCACCGCAGTGGCGTTTTACATCCCCATGTCGGTCATGCTGTTCATGTACTACCAGATCTACAAGGCTGCCAGGAAGAGCGCTGCCAAACACAAGTTCCCTGGCTTCCCTCGCGTGCAGCCCGAGAGCATCATCTCTCTGAACGGCATGGTGAAGCTACAGAAGGAGGTGGAAGAGTGCGCAAACCTTTCCAGACTCCTCAAACATGAAAGGAAAAACATCTCCATCTTTAAGAGGGAGCAGAAAGCAGCCACCACCTTGGGGATCATTGTTGGGGCCTTCACTGTGTGCTGGCTGCCGTTCTTCCTCCTCTCGACAGCCAGGCCCTTCATCTGTGGCACTGCCTGCAGTTGCATCCCGCTGTGGGTGGAGAGGACATGTCTGTGGCTGGGCTATGCAAACTCTCTTATTAACCCTTTTATATATGCCTTCTTCAATCGGGATCTGAGGACCACCTACCGCAGCCTGCTCCAGTGCCAGTACCGGAATATCAACCGGAAGCTCTCAGCTGCAGGCATGCACGAGGCCCTGAAGCTTGCTGAGAGGCCAGAGAGACCTGAGTTTGTGCTGTAAGGTCATTTACCCCTATGTTCCCTTTTATCCCCCAAACAGTTCATGCAGCTTCTTGAAGTGCATTGCAAAAAGCTCCCTGAATTAGTAGCTACTAGATTAGAATTCATAATAGTTTAAATTCCAGTCTCCCACAAGTAAAATTTCAAAATCTTTAGAGAAACTTAGCTAGACTAGATGAGGAGACTGATTTGCTGATGAACTGCAATCGATGTGACTGATGACAAAGAAGGTGGTATTTTCTATTCTTTCTCCATAAATCATATCTAAATTGTGTCATGTCTGGATTCATGTGACATTATCATTTTAATGAGTATTTATTCTTCTATCTGGTAAAACTTTTGATGATCTCATACTTCACAGATAAATTCTGTAGCAGGAAACAAAACTGATCTTTGCAGTATGGAACTGCATTCACAGAGGAGATGCCAGGATGGAGCAGGGTCGTAAATGGCACACGAGCTTTTAGAAAGTGCTGATCACATCCTGGCAGCTGAATACAAGCAGAATTATTGCGCTTGTCTGGAAGGCCTCAGTGACTCAGAGCATCGAGTTAGGAGGAAGACCACAGGGCTTACAGTCATGGGGCAGTGGACGTTTCACTGTAGCCCGTATGTTCACAGATTTGGACTGTCAAAGGAAGGAGAGTAGAGCTGTCGGGTCAAGGCAAGGTTTTGTTTTAAATTTAGGAAGATGATGTTTCTTCATGCTGGAAAGCTAAGAGTAAAGAAACTGGGAAGAAGAAAATGGGAGGAGGTGCTGGTGAGTGCGTGCAGAGTATGCTGGGCATAAGGGAGAGCAGGTGGGAGTAAGCACCCCAAGAGCCCACTGGCCAAGAGACCCCTTCTATTCACTTTGTTCAGTCCTTTAATTTAACAGAAGTGGTATTTTTGAGATGTGAAGAGATATCCCACACTTAGCTTGTGTCATAACGAAGTCTATATCTCACACCATTGGAAGCCTGGTGCCACACATTTTTAATATACTAAATTGCCTTTGTCTTACAATTGCAAGTTGTTAGGCTCTAAGTATGTCAGTTATTGAGCTGAGTGTAACTTCATAGGCATTCATTTTTACTTCTATTTATGCATTGTTTTGTACATAGGAAATTATTCACAGTGTAAAAAGTAGTATTTTGAAAAGATAATATTTTAGGTTCTAGAATACCTTCTATGAAAATCTGGAGATCTTTCCAGGTCTGTACTGTTCTACTTAATTTACTATTGCTATTTGCTGGCAAGATTTTGAAATGTTTAAGGGAAGGAGCTAAGTCTTGGTTTTCTATTTACAGAATCTGGAACAGTAGCTGAAATAGTAGATGATTAGATTAGCAATGAAAACAATTGCTAAAACTATTAAACAGTGGCCACATACTATGCAGCATGCTACTTGTAAAGTGGTACTGCCAGTATCACCAGGTTTTGGAAGAATAACTTCAGGTGTGGGGACATAAATGATATGTGATCCTAGGGCCGTCCGGATAGCTCAGTGAATTAAAGCACCTGCTTAGGCAGATGCAGGCGCCAGGGTTCCATCCCTGGTGTGCCGTGTCAGCTCCACCCCCAACTTGCACTGAGATAGCAATTGAGACTGGGTGTGGTGGCATGTACCTGTAATCCTAGCACTTGGGAGGCTGAAAACAGGAGGATCATTATGACTGCTACCTGTGTACTGACCCTGTAGACCCTGTACTACATAAATAAGTAAATAAATACATAAATAAATGATGTATGATCCCATGGAGGTAGTATGGATCACCTTAGCATATATTCTCTTAAGGATAATGTATGTAGTACCACTTGGCAAGATCCTAGTCTGGAGATAGTGAAGAACCATTAAATGTTACAAGCTAGGGTTGTAGTCATCGGCTCTGTGAGAAGACAAATAGAATGAACTATTATTTAGAGTAAGTTAAGCTTATTAGATCTACTGCATTATGGGAAGACACCTCTTAGCATCTTAATAGTTTTGTAAAGGAAGTAAGACAAGGATAATGGTAGTTTTAGGGCTTGGAATGAGTGTTGTAAGGTAGAGAACAGGGGAAGACTAAAGAGGATTTATGACATAATAGTGTTGGGTTGATGGGTACATTGAGATGAAGGCTTTAAAGTATTAATGAACAAATTATTAGTCTTCATAAGTAAGCTATTTTAGCTGGCTTATAGCCTTATCTCCTAGAAGCAGCTATGTCTCAGAACATACAGCTAGATTACATTGCCTGGTTCTGGATTGTTTAGCCCAGGAAAAGGAAAGAATGCTTGTTTCAGTTCTCAGGAGACATAGGAGGAGGGATGTATTTGCAGAAAGCCTTTGGAAGTGGTAAGAAGACAAGGCACAAGGCAAAGCTAGTCCATTGAGCAGCTACAAGAAGTATGAGTACTGCCCCGAACGGGAAGGGATCTTTGTACTTGCATACATCCTTTAGAGTCAAAGTACTTGAGAACAATTTTATTGATTTTTTTGTTTTTTTTTTTTTTTTTGGTTCAACAGGGGATTGAACTCAGGGCCTTGCGCTTGCCAGGCAAGCACTTATTCTACTGAGCCATCTCCCCGACCCCTGATTATTTTAGCTAATAATTCACAGATACTTCAGGTGGCAAAAATGATAACTTTTACAGTACCATGAATGGATTTTTCCAGTATAAATGAATATTAATAGCAACACATTTAATAAAAATTCATTTTCAGGCACTTTGCTGAATGGTCTAGGAATTTTTTTTTTTTAACACTTATCTTTCTTGAATAGCTTCATACTGTTCTCCAAAACAGGTTGCATGTATTTTGATGGGCCCCATTCTGTTTTATGTTCAATACCATTGGTCTACCTGAGGTCCCCATATCAGCACTGTGAACACTCTAGGAATTGCATCACTTAATCCTTCATAATAGATTCAGTTTCTTTGTTTCCACTGTGAATAGGACAAGACAAGGACTTGAGCAGATCATGTAATTTTCACAGATGAGAGTGCTAGCACTGGACCTGAGGCCCAGAAGTCTGAGTTATAAAGTGACGTTAGCTTTCATATGGCTGTGCCTTTTATAAAAGTAAAACAGTGGCCCGGGGAGATAGCTCAGTAGAATAAGCACTTGCCTAGCCAA
>NW_004524622.1:10750481-10751787 GCF_000260255.1 Octodon degus
GGTTCCACCAAAAAATAAATAAATTAATAAATAAAAGTAAAGAGGCAATATATAGTGCCGGAATATTTGCATTGGTGCCTTTCACCTCTTGGCTTGGGTGTTCTTTTCCTGCTAGTATAAGAAAATTCTTTGAAGGACCAAAAAGTAAATATTTTAAGCTTTGTTATTCATATGATATTCAGTGAAAACTACTCCTCTATGTCGTTGTTTTCCATGTCAATTAGTAAGTACGTATCACTACACCCCAATAAAACTTATTTTATGAAAGGTCAGGATGGCCAGCTCAATTTGACCCATAAGCCAAAGTTTGTTCTACTTTGTTTTAAGAGTTACTATCATCTTATTCTATCTTTCTCAGTTTGAATTTATAATTGTGGGCTATAAAAATCATTTAGGAAAATCTGTATAAAATTATGAAATTTAGGAAATTTCTAGTGATAGAGCTGTGATATAGACTTGGAGTTACTGTTATTTTTTTCACTAACTCTATACCAGGCAATTTTCTAGGTAGCATCAGTATCCGACTATTTATTTTTCAGTTCTTTTTAATATAATTTCCACGGCCTAAGGTGGCTGCATAAATTATGAGCCCTTTCTTGTTGTAGATGTATTTCTATTGACCAGGTCATAGAAACACATTTATATGCTGCTGTGGTCTAAATGTTTGTGTTTCTCTCAAGTTCACACGCTGGAATTCAATCTCAAGTCCAATAGCACTTTTTCTTTCTTTCTTTCTTTCTTTCTTTCTTTCTTTTCTTTCTTTCTTTCTTTTTTTTTTGTACCAGGAATCAAACTCAGGACCTTGCGTTTGCCAGGCAGAAGCTTGGATCAGGTTGAGCTGTTTCCCCGCCTAAGTGTAACGGTATTGAAAGGTGGGGCTTCTAAGAGGTGATCCACTGGTGAGGCTCTGCTTTTCTGAATGGGATCAGTGTCCTTAAAAAGAGACCTGAGAGAACGTTATGTCTCCTGTCAGCTGAGAAGGTAGCCAGAAGGCACAGTCTTGTGAACTGGCCACCAAATTTGATGGGTCTTCCAGTAGTTGTTATTTCAAGATATAGTGATTGTGGGCTTCTAGCCTCTAGAAGTAAATCTGTATTTACAGATTGCTGGTTTATGGTGTTTGTTATAGCAGCCCAAATGGAGCAAAATGTGTATACTCAGCATTGTTTTTAAGATAAGGAAAAGTAGAGATTGGAAAAAGCTATAGGATTCCAAGGAGAGGAAAGTAACTCAGAGCTTGCATTAATGCTGATGAGAGAAGACTTCCTGAAGGAAAACTACCTTCACAATGGGTCTTTTTTTTTTT
>NW_004524622.1:10753072-10753956 GCF_000260255.1 Octodon degus
ATAAATAAATTTAATAATAAAAAAAACTCAAGACCTTGCACTTGCCAGATAGCTGCTTATGCTGCTGAGCTATCTCCCTGACTTTTCTCTTTCCACTTTATTAGACAGTTCTGGAAAGTCCTTTTTCCTGAATGTCATCAGTTGCACTATTGTGTTTACTTGAATACACTGAACTGATTCAAAGCATTTACCAGTTGTGGTCATCTTGACTTTGGGGAAGAGCAGGAGGTAGCGTGCTGCCAGAGTCGGTCAGGAAGGCAGAGGAGGATGCGGCCTCATGCCTTTGTGAGCCTGTCCTTCTGATGGTTGACCCTGGGCAGCAGTATTCCCTATATTTTTGATCATACCTTGTAAAGACAGGAGAGAGGCCTTTGAGATCTGCTTCTGAAAGTGGCAAGAGCAGTAGGATAAATGTGTTTGAAGTGAGAAGAGTATTTTGAGGGAGATTAATGGCAGTGTGTATTTTAGTGTAATACTTTGACAAACAAATTCAGCACTCACTGTGTGTTTTGGTCAGCACTTATAGTCCAGTGGGCTGGGTACTGTTGGGGGAGTGGTTGCTAGTAAAAGACTTGCAACCAAAATAACTCCTGGGCCACGGTCTATACAGTTGCATTAAATTAACCTCTCGTTGGGTAACCCAAAGAAATCCTACCAGCTCTGAATGACAAAATCAGCTTCTGGAGTCCCTGAAAGAATGGCAAAGAGCCTCTAATTCATACCTCACAGCAAACTTCCCTCCGTCGCTCCTATTCAGATGCTAGGAACTAAGGACTTGGCCTTCTCCAACTTTTTTCTTCCCACCTGGTTGTTTGGCTCCTAGTTAATTATTTCTGCTTCTTATTCTGCATTCCTGACTCTATCTTTTTGCAGAAGGATTTTTT
>NW_004524622.1:10754531-10764569 GCF_000260255.1 Octodon degus
TGGGGGATTGAACCGCGGTCCCTGTGCTTTGCTAAGCTTGTTCTAAATAAGTGCTTTAGACCACTGAGCCATCTCTCCAGCCCCGCTAATTCACTAATATAAATTTGCATCAGTCTCACTTTTTCACAAATGTCCCAGGACTCGTAATTCCAAACCAAAAGTGATAATGTGATCCGAGCAGGATTTTCTTTTTAATTGTATGACTTTCCTTATGGGTTTGAATTGCTTTTACAGGTCATGTTTCGATGACTTGTTCTTTGATGTCATTTATGAACAATATTGAAAAGTAGTTTCTACAGTATTTCATGAAGTTGTTTTGAAGTACCTCTTTCTTTCTCTTTCGCTTTTTCTCTCCTTGGTGATTATGTTGTTTTTCTCTTCAAAGAGCCTCTTACAATCCATGTCAATTGCAGTGGGTCTTACCTGTGACTTGTAGCACAGTCAAGCTGGGTTTCTGCCGTGGATTCTGTCCATATGTTGCTCTGGAGTTTATGTTGAAGCTTTGGAATCCAGGGCACTTCCGCCCTTTCTTTATGGAAACAGTAATGTAAAATAATAAAATAGAATGAAATGGATTGCAGCGACAACTGGGAAGAAACATGAAGTGTCCTAAAACCCTGGGTATCTTTGATAAATTTCTATTTTAAAAAGACTTGGACTTTTTTCCCTGATCATAAACTAGCTGAATGACCTGGATATAGCTCTGAGGCTTAAGTGCCTGCCTGGCAGGCACAAGGTCCTGAGTTTGAATACCAAAACCAAACCAACAACAACAACAAAAATAAAATAAGCAAACCAACCTAGCACTTTACTGAGTCATCAACTAAGAATAATAATAGTTTATTTGCTCTATGCTTTGCAATTGCTTGTATTTTAATTTTGTAACAACATCTTAAAGTGGGAAAGGTGGGAGACAGCCCCATTTTTGTTTGTTTGTAGTAGTGGAGATCAAACCAAGGAGGTCTCACGCAGGCCAAGAACATATGCTTCCACTTATACACCCAGCCTTACCCTCTTTTACTCTTTCTTTTTTCAGCAGACAACAAACATATCTAGCACAATATAAATATTAAGCAGTGCAGAGGAGTGTATTGTTAGGAAGAGTACAGAGGGGCAGCATTCATAGGAAGAAAACGTTCATATGGAAACCATGACAGAGGTGGATCTAGAGGGTGATCTATAGGGGGATCTAGGAGGACAACATGGTCAGAAGGGTACTGGGAAGCTGTGTGGAGTGGCACCAGCATGGAAGGCCTGATGGATAGGACTGGGGAGAGAGATGAAAGCTTTAGTGCAGGAGTGAACCCAAGCCACAGTGGTCATGAAGTAAGGAAGGCCTCACAACAGAAGGGATGTGGATTTTAAGACTAATACAAGGTCAGAGTTTGTTCAGGAGGGCTTGCACTAGGAGGGTGGTGCTGACAGGTAAATAAGCCAAGGGTGTGTGAGCTTTGGCTACCGGATTCCCCGTATCATCATCACTGGCAGGCAGGTAGGCAACGGGGAAGGGTGCTGTGGGTGAGGCTTGCAGGAGGAACTCAGTAGAGTCCCAAACGGGTGCCGGTGCATGTGCATGGTGTGCTGCAGAGGATGCCTGGGTGTGGTTTCTTTGGGGTGTTGAGAAGAAAGAAAGGCCACCTGTTAGGATCTAGTATCTGTGGATCAGGAATGGGGACCCTTTCCAGTCCCCACTTCCAGATGCTCCAGAGCCTGGAAGGCAGGGTCTAAGCCACTGTGCAGCCTATGTCCTGAGGCTCCATCGTGTGAGGCTGAGGGGCAAAGCCAGGGACTGTGTCACACAGAGAAGCAAATCCTGTGGCTAGAAAATGCATCCACCGAGTCACACATTTGATTAACTGGGCTGAGAGGGGAGTGCGAGATGGGGAGGAGCAGGGGGCATGTTTCCCGGTCTGCGACTCCTAGCCCCAGCTCTACTGAACGAGGTGCTGTGTGGTAAATGGGGCCCTGAACAGGCCGGGCATTGGGAGAGTGTGGATCTACACGAGGGATGGAGGAGACTTCCTCAGCTGTTGGCGGGCACTTTTCCTTGACTTGTGCCACTTTTGTGAATTTGGAAAGGTGGAAGTGAAGGAAGTAGGTGTTCTGTTTCTGCACACATAGATTACTTCACTCATTACTAGGCTTGAAGGGAAAGATACTTCTCACTTGTAATTGTTCTTTTAGCCATCATTCTTATAGGGAAAGAGCTATAGTATTTTGCAAGGATTGTGAGGAACAAAGCCATTTTGGTCTATAGCCATATTGTGAGAAAAAATTTCTAAATGGTTCTTTGGGGGGATTTGCAAATATATTAAGGGCTTGGCAACTGATATAAGTTATGAAATTTACCAAAAAAGCATAAAACTCTTTCTTTCCTTTTGGAGATGTTCATAAATCTTTAGAAGCCACAAATGATTCAAATTACTGACTGCTATAAAATTTTACATCCCCCCACTACAAAAATGGAAATGTGAGATTTACGATTCTCCTAAAATATTTTCTTGTCTCTCTCTTTTTTATAGGCAGAACTCTGACTACTGTAGAAAAAAAGGTCATGATTCATGATCCAAAGCAGAATAATGGAGATGAATTAAACAAGGCAAAACAAGTGGAAACAGAATGAAGTGATTTGCCAAGACTGCAGGACGGAATGTGGCTTTGGGCCTTTCTTGGGATGGCTCAAACATCACAAACAGGGTGATCTGTGTACAAAGTGTATTATGGAGGAGAGCGGCCTCTGTGTTTCCCTGTGGCTCAATGCTATTGTGTGCAAATGAAAATAGTTCTCAGTGTAAGTCAGCTAGATCATCTCAGCAGTAAGCACACGACGGGACCGAGCTCCAGAAAGGAAGTGGTTTCTGGTGCTTTGCGTCCATCCACAGCCACGCAAGTGGGAGAAGGTACCAACACACACGTCCTCTGCTTCTAAGCCTAGGCATTTTGGTGAATATTCAGGAATCATTCATGAGCCAGAATGTATTTTGTTGTATGACAAAAGGGTGTCTTTCCAAGAAAACTGTGGTAAGCGTAGTGTTGAATATGTTGCATGTCCATGTTAGAAAACAAAGTCCAGTCATCAGCTAATACAAATGATTCCCCCAGAGCAGTGTTTGTTTAAAGCTTCTGTCAAATAGTTCAGCTTTCCTGCAGGGTCCTTGTGGTTTCCCACTCTTTGTTAACTCCCTTATTGTTATGGTTTAACTCAGGAACAGGTCTCAGGATGGAGAGAAACATATAACCTGAGTTCACTTTTTTTTTTTTTTTTGCACTTGCACTTCTGAGGAGTCCTGAGAAGCGGAAGTAGACTTCTTCAGTGAGGGTTTGTACTAGGGTGAAGAGTGAGTGCTACTGACTGCGTTGTATATGAACATGATTGTTGGCACGTTGTTTACTCTCACTTTATACGAGGGTGCAATGAGCCCATGGGACTGGTCCGTAATTGTTTGATATGAAGGGGAACTGTGGCAATAAAACCTCCTATACCAAGTGCTTCTGGAGATGGAGCATAAATGTGTTCATTCAGCCGAGTTATGTGAAGTGGAGTTCGCCGGTACCACCTTGGGCAATGATCCAGAACACCGCTGCTCCATCTGAAGAATCTGTGTCTGTGTTCTTTGTGTCTTAAATCAAATGTGTGCCTGGGTAATTCCAGCCCCGTGCCCCTCCCCCTTCTCCAGTAAGGGTAGTAGACATCATGGGCAGGCGAGGGAGCAGAAACGGTTCTCTCGGGGATAGAATTTTTTAGAACAATTTGTACTAAGTCTGAACTAGGGACACAGAAAGACAGTAGATCAGGAAAGTACCTACGATGGTAAGGGGACATTGAGTGCGAACCTGCATTGAATAAAAGAGAACCGACAGAGAGTATTATTTTGCCACAAGAAACTGTCCTGTCCCGTGGCATTCCAACGTGGATTCTGGACTTCTTCCAGCTGTCACTGACACTGCTTCTTACCAGACAAAGGGAAGGGCTGCCTGCGAGAGGAACTCGGCCCCGTCCTTTCAGACAAAGCTTGTACAAATTCCCAAAGTGCAGATTTGCTACAGTGACCATATGTACTTATATTCACGACTTCAATGGTTCATTACGGTCAGATACATGTTAAATTTAAAAATGTTTTATTACATTACATCAATAAAGGTTATTTGTAGCTGTAATAAAGCAACTTAAGTAATTGTTTTAATGAAAGGTCTGATCTCATATGTGTTGTGATATGAAAGATGGCAGAAGGGAAAACTTTATATGTTAAAATTCTAACAGCTGATAGTTGTGTGTTAAATTACTCTTCAGTGTGAGCATTCAAGTCTACAATAACATACTTTAAAAACAATGACTGTTTATTTCATGATTTGATTAATGGGCATTTATTGGGCTCTCTCTACATTTAACAGTGTAGGCATTGAAGAATAAGGCACAGTCTTTACTTTTAAAGGGGTTGTCCAGGCAGAATGCAAATGAATCTCAAAGTTTCACAGTATAGTCTAACAAGTAATGTAGTGGGCTGCAGGAAATGATGTTTTTCTTTCCTGTAGTAGAAGACAGGACATTATGGTAAGCTTGCTTTCTTTCTTCTTCTTCTTCTTTCTTTCTTTCTTTCTTTCTTTCTTTCTTTCTTTCTTTCTTTCTTTCTTTCGCCAGCTCAGCCCACCTTGGGGGCAGGGCTGGCGGGGCATGTGGTGCCTGGATTGAACTGTAGTCTCTGCACTGCCTAAGCTTGCCTAAGCAGGTGCTTTAGACAGCTCAGTTATCTTGCCAGCCTATGAGCTGTATTTATTTAAATTTTTAATATATATAAATTAGGACTTTAGTTATTCAAAATGGCTCTTTGTCCAGCCTGACCTGCCCATAAATTGAGCTATATATGGCCACAGGGAGTGCCGGACTTCATGCATACCCTACCTTTAAATACATGACAGTGCAATGAAAGAAATGGTTTCCATTGAAAGGAAATTTAAAAAAATACTCAGGAATTAACTGTATTTACAAATGACATAATTTGTGCTAGAGGTACATTCTTCATTTTAACTAAGAGTTGAGAAAAATCATTGACAAAACCTTTTTACATATATTTTGTTACTGTTCAAGTAAAAATGAATGATATCACTAATCTCTCTTCTCACTCTAGGGTGAGCTGTCTTTTGTTGTCTGCTGGCAAGGCTGAGTTTTGGGAAGCCATTCTTGAGAAGTGAAGTATTTGTAAGAGATACATGAAGCCCTGTTGCCTTAGTGTGTAGTTTTATTCTGTAAATAGTAAACATGTGACACTCATAGAGTTCCTGAATTTTAGGAAAATTGTTTCACATCTCTCCAAACACTTACCATGGTGTTTGAGATGCTTGTGTCTGTGCTATATTTGGTGAACGTATTTACATTCAGTCTTACTAGGTTCATTGATTGCAGGGATGAGATCAACAACAGGAACTCAAAATGCAGTCATTTTTCAAATAGTTTATGTTAATATAATTGAATTTTCATCTAGGAATGGGAACACTTCCTTTCTGCATTTTATTTACCGAGGCCACAACTTAATGGATATCAATGTGTATAAATCTTATTTCAAACATCCATGTTCCCTCATAGCTCAGAACCTCCATACACACATTGTCCCTCTGCCTAGGATAATGTTCCTGGTATCTTAGTTTTTTGATATGTATCTTTATCATTGTTTAGAAATTCTTTAAGGACAAGGACCACATCCTTTTTTCACAAGTTCCTTTATGTGGCACCGTCATTGGAACATATACATGATAGACATGCAATAAATGTTCCTTAATGGCATTGTTTTTAATTTCCATGTGAGGAACTGAGGAGACGTGGCGTGAGCAGGGAGTCTCAGAGGAACCGGAATTAAGCTCTTCCGTGTGTGCTACCAGGCAGACCTTCCACTACCTGGTGCTGCTTCTTTTGCATGAGTTACTTGTATCAAGAGAATGACCTTTTCTCAATTTTCTGCACTAGTGAAGTAGAGCTGGGTCTGTGCTATGGCCCGTATGTTGAAATTTGTTTATCTGCAGCTAGCCAGATGGTCCTTGACAGCAGACAGAGAAGCCATTTGGAAACTTTCAGAGGGTCATCACATTCTGAAAACATTCCGAATAATGCGGATCAAGACGCTGTTACTTACTCAGAGCTTACAGTGAGCAATGCCGCTTGAGACTGAATGTGTGAACACACAGACCTTGTGAACGAACTCGGGGGATCTAGCTCCAACACAGATTTCACTGGATGGCCTTTTCCTCTTGCACTCTGCACTCCTTCTCTGGAGACTACAAATAAGTTCCTAACATAACAACATTGCTCTTTACATTCCTACTAGGTTAAATAAACATTTTTTAAAATACTTGCTCAGGTAATATTGGAAAGCAGAGAAATGATGTGATCGACAAAAATGAAAAACAAAATGTACTATGTCTGGTGTGAAATTGGTAGTGAGGTTGCTAGGTAGAAGCAGCTTCCCAGATACAGTTATGTTGAGTCATAGGCATATTACAAAAGGTAAGATGAAGGCATTATACCTGTGCTGGCAGAGGGGAGAAGTAGTGATCCAAAGCATCAGATGGTCAGCAGTGTCTAGAGTTTATCTTGCATGTATATTCGGTGATGTTGTCGGTGGCAAATCACCTGTCTTAATTACAGTTCTATCAAGCTATTATTGAAGTGCTCTTTGTTCTTTAAACCCACAGAGTCTCACAGCAGGAGAGTTAGCTCAGAGCCACGAGGGTAGGCAGCAGAAAGTCAGCGGCAGAGAGAAAGGTGTGTCACTGACAATGCACAAAGTCAACTCTGTGCCTGTAGGAAATGAGGTGTGAGTGCATCTAGAGTCCTGGCGCCAGAGCCCTCATGGCTGATCTGTTTCAATCTTCTATCATGTTGTAGCCAACAAAATTTTAAACCAGAGCTGTGTTTTATCTGAAGTTGTTTAAGGAGAATGGTCTATAGTAGTGCTTTGCAGACTATCTTTTAAGAAACTATTATTTTAAAAATCAGTTACATGCCTGTACATATGAAAATCAAGTTGGATTCTCAGAAAATGTAAAAAAATGTGCAGCATAGAAGACTGGTATTTTTTCTTATTAGGTTCAACATAAATATGATAAAAATAGATATAGAGAAAAAAATCACAAACATTGGCCACTGTTCACTGAAAGACAGTAGCTGCTGAACGAGGAACAGCATAGCAGTTTCTCTGGGAAGAAACCATCGCAGCACTGTCCTTCCCTGTCCAGGCAGGAGTCAGGTTTGCAAGGCTCTTCTGTGGCAGTGACGTGGGGGTCCTAATGGGAAGGGCATGCGGGTGGAGGGGCAAGGAGTGGCTTGCCCCAAGACTGAGCCCCAGAGCCCTAGCGCACAGAAGAGCCTCCGGTTCCAGTGTGTGCTCTGAAATAGGCGGGAATCAGCTTTTAAACCACTGCAAGTTTTCCCCTGGGTTTGTTTCTCTTAAGTGATCTACAATTAGACTGAATCTTTGCACTGGTCAGTCTTCCTGCCACTGTGTCAAGTATCCAACACTCAAAGTTGCTGTTGTCTAGGGCTTAACAACCCATGGATTTCAGGGCTTCAGTCCATTACGGACAGACTCCAGGGGAGAAACATGATGCAAGGGTGGAAGAGTAAGAATACTGAGCTCAGAAGGGTGGGGAGCACAAGGAGGGAGCAGAGAGGAGGGTGGATGCGGGTGGAGGGGCCAGGCCCAGAGCCTGAGGCCACATCTCCAGGACTCCCTAGGTGCACCTGGAGGTGTGCCCCTCCAGTCACCTGCCTGGGTCCCAAAGCACATGAAGTGGACACTGCGCCCTAACCACCGTGGTATTTATTTTTTTTGGTAATGATATTCATTAAGTTGTTCTCAAGGCAAAGAAAGTACTACATATTGACAGTGTCACTAACACATTTGAAGGCCAAAGATAATATTGTTAGAAAGGTTAATATAGAGTGATCACAGTATTTTATATCTGAAATCCAGTGTTTCCAAACTTTACTCTGTATGAGAGTTATCGAGGAGCTCATTGAATGTGTAGATTTCCAGACTCCATTTCAAGAGATTCGGATATGTTATGTTCTGGGCTGAAGCAGCCTTTTAAGCAGCCTACCAGGCGATGCTGGTGCTGCCAGCCTGGGTTCCAAACACCAAAAATTTCTGTTTCTAGATGTGCTGTCAAACTGAATCACCACACCAATTCAGTATGCAGTTAGTGTTGAAATGCATAGTTACATAAAATAATATGTAGTTTGCATATGATTATAGAATCTTCAATCACTTGTAGAAAAATGGGTACACTTTGAGGTCATAATGTTAAGTGAAGCAAATCAGGCACACAAACTTCAAGATTTCATGGTTTCTCTTCTATGAGAAATCCAGAATAGAAATAAAGAGCAAAATAAAAGGTAGTAGGAAGTCAGAAGATAGATCTCTCTCAAATGGGAAGGAGGTCCAGAGATGGATGGGAGGTGGGGATAATAAAAAGAGTGATGATATGCTTTGTGCACATACCAGCTCCCCACTGGGAATGTAATTGCTGTGCACAATAAACACAAACTAGCAAAAATATACTGTTGCTACTGAAAATCCAGCGAGCTCGAGGAGGAAGTTCACAGCCGTTAGATGGTTTATTACTGTGGTACTTAAGACATGTTAAGATGTTTAACTTCTTTAATTTTTGTTTTGCTAGTACATATTTGTGGTAATTTTTTTTAGTTGATTTCTAACTTGCTCTTGAGATTTTTCTGTTCAAAGTGGCCATAAGCCAGGAAAGCCACTCTTTAAGCATCATGACCAGGCAAAGTTAGGTTCAGGTGAGACACAAGAAGAACTTACTACCCCTAGCTCCTAGAGAGGTTAACGGTGTTGAAGGGGGGCTGCTGATAATCTTGGAGGAGACACAGAGCAAATCAGACACACAAACTGAAGTTGTTCTCAACTGAAGTGGATAGGGAGCTGGAGAAGGCCCTTGTTAAGGCCCATGGGAGTTATCTGTTAGATTTTCAGAAGGCTCATGGATTGGAAAAGGAAAACATGGAAAGTTGGAAACTTACATAACTCTGTGTTGACTTTTATACTTTATGTGGTCAGCAGCTATGGATATGTTGTATTTTGGTCTGTAAGGGGTGGAGTAGTGGGCTAATAGCACCCCCCACCATGTAGTGAAATTCTAACTAGATAAAGGTCATGAGTTTTAGATAACTTATATCAGTCCTTAAAATAAATGTCAAAGCAACAACTGTATTAAACCAATTTATGGTAAGTGCAGCGCTGCCGAATTCCCGTATTATTGAGTGATTCCTGACTGCCAAGAACTGACACTACCACTAGCATTGGTCAGTTGAGAAACAAGGCATCACGTTGTGGTTCCCATAGCAAAAGAGTTGGTCACAGTTCTGTTCTCAAAACAAAGATTAGATCTTTTAAAATATGGGTTGAATAACAGCCATTAAGTGTGAGTGCTGACACTGGCTAAGGTGGATGCTTTTCATCGTTGTATGTCTATTCATGTGGATTTTTTTTTTCTAATCAGACTTTATTAGTCCATTTTAGATATATGTAATCACATTCACTATAGAGAATTCGTATTTATACATGACATGATTTTGTTTCTTTATTTTTAAATTTTAAAAAAACTTTTATTTATTTTTTCATTTGGTACAGGGTCTTGCTATGCAGCTCGGTAGTTGGGATGGAACCAAAGTCCTTGCACTTGCCAGGCAGGTGCTTAGACTGCTGAGCTATCTCCCTGCCCTGACTTTGTTTCTTATTTTCGCATTCCCCTACCCTCTCCTTAACCTTTCCTCCCCTCCCCATTATGTGGGGATTTTATGGCAGTGTGATTCATAGAACCCACATTTACTGAGTGTGTAGTATTTATACTTCTTTTGATAATCTTCACAACAATTCTAAAAGGTTCTGTTATCTCTTATAGGGATGAGATTATTGAGATTAGGTAGCCCAGAGAGATTAAATTCAAAGTGGAAAAGTTAAGCCCTCAGCTGCTGTATTTTTTTTGTTTGTTTTTTTGTTTTTTCAAAGTTTTATTGATAAACAG
>NW_004524622.1:10769259-10790763 GCF_000260255.1 Octodon degus
TTCCCTTTTGCACCTCCACATGCCTTGTTTCTCATTAAATACTCATTAAATACAGGACCCAAGTTAAATAGGTATTTTTTCCCAAAGAACTGAAATCATCATATCACAGTGATATATGTGTACCCAGCACAGTTTGTCATAGCTAAATCTTGGAAACAACCCAAATGCCCCTCAACTGAGGAATGGATAAAAAGATATGGTACTTTTGCACAATGGAGTACTATTCAACCATTAAAAAGATAAAGTTGAGGCTTTTGTAGATAAATGAATGTGACCAGAGACTATTGGTAAGTGAAATGAATCAGATCCATATGTGCAAGCTTCGTCCTGTCTTGCGAGCATGAGAACCTGAAGGAGTAATTAAAATCTGAAAGGTACAATAGATGCCGTGAAAGGGAAAGACTTTGTTCAGTGGAAAGGAAAACCTGGCATGAGGAAAAGAGCAAATGAAAGAAGGAAAATATATTTATGTATATTTGCAGAATGGTTTGGATAATTGAACTGCCAATTTCTCCTGGACTTTTGAAAGGAGCAGTTAATGCTTAAAATTTTTTTCTTTTCAATTTTTCACAATTTTTTTGTTATTGTTTTGTTTTTTCTTTAAACAAATCTTGCACATTTCTGTCTGGACACCTGAACAACTAATTTGAAGATATCATGCAATGCACCAACCACTGTTGAATTTCTATCACTTTATTTAGTGATTTTATTATTATTATTATTATTATTATTATTTTTGTATTTTAGGGAAGGGTCTACAGGGTGTTCAGGGTCTCACCACTAGATCGAACTCATAGTGATCTGCCTGTTTACAGTCTCCCAAGAGCTGGGATTACAGGCACGTGCCACCACGCCCAGTCTCAATTGCCATCTCAGCACTGGCTCAGCAGGCCCGGTGATTGAACCACGGGCCCCTGTACCTTGCAGGCACTTTAATCCACTGAGCTATTGGCCGGCTCTGTTTAGTGAAATTTTGTATTGTTCCTAATACTATTTTTTTCTATTACTATTTTGTATTCTTTAAAAAAATATTATGCCCTTAAAAAAATCATAGCCAGTTGTGAAGGGAGTAAGGATTCTCTGTTTCCAGGTACCCGGTGCTTTCTCCAGCCTAGTTGTTTCTGTTGTAGCCTGCTTGTGATGGCTAATTTGACTGGCTCATGGAGCACTCAGACATTTGGCTAAACATTTTGGGATGTGTCTGTGAGGGCATTTCCAGTTTAGGTTAGCATTTGAATCTACACATTGAGTAAAGCAGATTTCCTTTCCGCATGTGGGTGAACCTCATCCATTTCTTCGAGGGTCTGAATAGAGCAAAACTGAAGAGGAAGAGAGAATTTGCTTTGCCTCTCTTCTTTGCCAGGGACCGTCACCTCTCTGGTTTTTAGGCCTTCAACCTCCTACTGAATGACACCACCAGCTTTCCTGGGTCTGTAGTTCACAGAGGGGACATCACTGAACTTCTCAGCCTCTGTAATTACAAGAGTGAGGTCCTTGTCCCCTACCTCCTCCCCCAGTCTTTCTGGAGTCCCTTGACTGATACGCTGCCCATCATATTTCACATGTCTGTCTTTTCCTCATTAAAATTGATCTGTTCTGTATTCCCTTCTCTTACCTTCTGCTGTCTCTTAAACAGCACCTACTTAATCATCTACTTAATCAAATAGGCTGCTTAAGGCACAATATCCTCTCCTTATAAGGCATATAAATACACTGAAACAACAACTTCCACCGTCACAATCTGAGACTGGAAGAATGTTGATGGAAGTTCCAGACACTGTGCCAAGTTGGACACAGGAAGTTAGATCCTCCTACGACTGCTTCCTGAAATGGCGAGGATCCTGTAAACCTTACAGTTGTTTAATTACTTGCAAACTTCCCAGGGGTCCCTGCAGCTGAAAGCATGCCTGTATCCAAACGAATCTGCATGACTTAGGCCTGGTCTTTGTTCTGCCAACATTAGAGCAGAAAACTGAAAGAATCTGTGGAGCAGCTTCCGCTGTTCTCCCAGCACAGGAGGAGTTCTAGGGAGGAGTTCCAGTGATCAATTTTAAAAAGAAAAAAGGGTGTTTAGAATCATCCCATTATTCCTTCTACTGCCTTCTAAATGGTTTTGTTTGAAATGTTAGACTATATTTTAGAAGTAAAGATAAAATTAACACCTGAAACTATTTCTAGGTGTGTGCCTGACACAGAAATATTGCTTATTCGCTTTGCTCCTGAAAATGTAATTGCAGCAAGCTTTTATACTGGCTTTTAAATTATGTGCCAAAAAAGATTTATGTAGTGAAAACAATTAATGAAAAATTTGGCCTAGTTTCCATTCATCATTCAGTTCATTCAACACTTAGATATTTGGATGAAAACCCTTAAAAAATATTGCAGTGTGAATTCTAGAGGGGCCTAAAATTTTACAGCAAAATTCCCTAATGCAGACTGAGAGAAAATGTTTTCATTTCCAATTCCCCATAGCAAATATATATAGGAGAGGATGCTAGTGTACAGCAATACCTTGTTTCAGGAATTCTGTTACAGAAGCATTAGTCAAAATTTGCTTCCTCTGCTGAAGGCAAGACAGTGACCATCTTCTTCACAAAGCAGAATAGTAGGAAGAATTAAATTCCTGAATGAGGTACCTCTGTATTTAACTTACTTACCATTTGCAAAGACAGGTGAGAAAAAAATGTACATTTTCTTTAAAAGATAACATAATCAGAAGTTTAGAAAAATTTTATTAGATAAAGTTTAGGCTTTTTTCCCCATAATTTTATTGAGAGACAAATAGCAATGAGACAGTTTCATATCAGATTGGTAGGACAGTTTCAACAATCAACACATTGCATACATTCTTCCTAGTGGTTAATTGCTGTACAAGATGCAGACATGATATCCTTTTTACAAACACTTAGAACAAATCCCTCTATTCATTAAGAGAATGTAACTATATATCTACCCTAACCATTTTGAATACACAGATACGAAATGGACATTCATTTATATATCAAGTTTAGGCTTTTAAAAAGTAGAAAATTTAAATTGATATTTCAAGCAAATGGAAAAGAATAAAACAAGGAAAGCGATTTGTTTATAAAGTCATCTTTAATATTTACATCTTTTTAACAAAACAAATGTAAATGTCCAGTGGAGGATTTCTTTTTTCTTCTTCCTTTTCTTTTTGCTATCGTTTGTCCTTGGGCAAATTCCTAAGCACTCTGCTTCTGGGCTTTGGTTATTTCAACAGAAAAATGGAGATAAGGCTATGCAGTCCCTCAGAGGCTGTTGAGAAGATTGAGTGTATAAAAAGGCAGAGCTGAGAACAGGGCATGATGCACGCGTGCTTCGCCAACGCCCTCTGCGGAGCGCCTGTCCTGTCTCAGCTTCTCCTACCCGAAGCAGGCACTTTTCTGAAACTACTGCACATCATTCTAGTCAAAGCCCGTGTGTTTTGAACATACAATTGGTGTCATTGAAAATTACATAGCTGTGAATTTTACACCTACTGTCGTCGTATGTGTGTTCTTCTGCAGGTTTTCTGAATGTTAGACTTTTTTGTATCTCTCGATATTGGAAGGCAGAGATCAAATTCATTCCATTTAATTCCACCATAGCATTTGATTAGTTGAATATATTCCAACTCAATTTTTCTCTTATAGATGTTTATTTTCAATGTTTTCGAATTATAAAGAAGTACTGCTGTGAAGGCTTCTAGATGAACTATCCTGCATGTACTCATGAGTTGCTTCTGTGGGTCTTCTGAGCGTTCCATTTGGGTTATCGATAGGTCAGGACTCAAAGCTCCCAGGCACCCTGCCCCCGAACTCTCTCTTCCTTGGTCCCACGCAGAGCCAAACCCAGCACCGCAGAACAGGTCCTCCTGACTCTGATTCAACCACAAGGAAGACAAATAATGTGCACCCGCGAGTTGGCTGTTCCAGTCCAAAATCACCCTCCTATACAGTCTCCTGCCCGCCCTCTCTTTGTTCAGTGCTGTCTTGACCCGCGGGCAGGACAGTCCTCCATGTGAGTTTTCAATAAAGCTGCTTTCGCTTGTGTCAGTATGTCTGGTCGGGTTCAGAATGGGTTCGGCTGCCTCGCTTTACGATCTTTCAGTTATATCCCTGAAACTCTATACCAAGACTCCCTTAAGGGCTGAGATAATTGGGACCCTACTTCACACTCAGCAATCGTTTGCCCCCTTAAAGGGACTTACTGGGAAGTTCTGCCTCAGGGCAGTCTTTAAATTAGAGTAGATGACCCAACCACCAAGCCCCAACCTGTAGTCCCGAGTAGTGTACATACATGTGCAAATCTACCTAGGCCCATGCCCATGTGTTCACCGACATGCTTGTTACATACAGATCTGAGGACTTTCCCAGGATAGATGGTTGTTAGAGAAATACATTTCCAGATCTCAGGTTTGCCTGAGAGCTTCATCAGAGTTCCTGCTTCCTGGAGCCGGCCAAGCAGCTCAGAGGATTAAAGGGCCTGCAGGCAGGCGCAGGGGCCGGGGGATCCATACCCGGGTCTGCCACATCAGCGATTGAGCCTGGGCGTGGTGGTGCACTAGTGATCCCCGCTCTTGGGAGGCTGTAAACTGGTAGATCACTGCCAGTCTGGTCTAGTAGTGAGACCCTGAACACCCTGTAAACTCTTCCCTAAAATGCAAAAAAAAAAAAAAAAAAAAAAAAAAGAGTTCCTCCTTTCTTATTCTTATTCAATGCCCTCATTTCCTGTGTTTATATTTATTCATTCATTTATTTCTTTATTTTTGGCGGTGTTGGGGATTGAACTCGGGACCTTGCCCTTGCCAGGCCAGTGCTCATTCTACTGAGCTGTCTCCCCAGCCCCTCCTGTGTTTATATTTAAAAAATATTTTTTGTTTATGGACATTTGAGTATAACGTGTGTGTGTGTGTGTGTGTGTGTGTGAGAGAGAGAGAGAGGGAGAGAGAGAGAGAGCAGAAAGACAGAGATAGAGATAGACAGAGACAGAGATAGAGAGATGGGAAAGAGAAGAGAAAGTTTGCTAACTCAGGCTGTCCTAGTAGGGTTTGAAATGCTATTTTGACACATTAATTTTTGAGGGTGAATCCTCTGGGAGCGAACCAGAGCAGACATGTAGAGGGCCCTGGTGTCTTGTATTTCACTGAGACAGTGAACAGATGAAGATACCTTGGGCTTTACCCTCCTAAGAAAATTCAGCAATTGTAAGAAAATTCAGAATTAGTAATATATTCTTTGCTGGGAAAGATGAGTCTATTGAGAAATCACAGTCTGAATTTTCGTTCTGAGGAACTGGAGTAGGGAACGTGTTTTTCCGTGGGGCCCTGTCTTGATTTACCCATATTCTTTGCAGGTTTAGGGGGGGGAAGAAAATGACAACATTCATATTTATTTATAATAGATCAACATTCTACCTTTTATTGGAAATAACAGTATTTTATATTTTCTTGAACATTTATTCAACCTTATAGAAGAAATATTTCCCCTACCTTTCTAAAAGATGGTCTGGTGCCATAAATCCATGACACTTTTTGTTTGAACTCAGGCCTGCTGCCCACAGTCACTTATCGGCCAGCTCTAAGCTCACCTTCTTATTCTTATCATTTGCGTAGTAGATTTATAGAACTTAACAGAGGCTTGTACTGGATTTTACTATAAGAATGGTATTTAAGTGTTAATATGCTAATGGTAAGGTTTGCATTAATAATGGTCTCCTTTATTTTGCTGTTAAGTTACAGCAAATTCTGTTTCATTTTAGCAGTAAATATTAATCATTTTTGGACATATAAGTTAAGGGAAATAAACATGAGGGCCTATTTATTTCATTAAGAGACTAATTTTTGCCAAGAAGTTTACATGTTTATATTTAATAATCATTTATAAGAATCACAATAAAAAATAAAAATAAAATTAAAAAAAAAGAATCACAATATGTTTAGCACTTGATCAATAAGTGGTTAGTAGCAATTAGTTTGACAGGAATTAGTAATATTTTCATTGCTACTTAAAGTAATAATTTGAAAATTGAGAAAAATTTTAATCCTCAGAATTTTAAAAATATAAGATCAAAATTTTGCAATTTTTAATATACATATCTCCCTAACAGAAATATGGTAGAGTGGCCAATAAAAAAACATTTAGACATGACAGTGAATTACATTAAAGTAAACTTCAGTGGGCAGATACAATGAAAATGAAAGTTTAGCAAGATAAAATTTCTGAATGTTCAAGAATTCTTCATATATTTTGAGTAATAGATGCTAATGATTAACTAACATCATTTTTTAATACCTTTGAAAGAATAATACCACAATTTTATTTTTAAAATAGCTGTGCAATTTTAGTCAGCTCTCCATATCCAAGGGTTCTGTACCATATATTCAACTAAACTTGGATTAAAAATCTTTGGGAAAAAAATCACATCAATAGTGAATAAGTACAAACATTTTTGTTGCCATTGTTCCCTATAGAAAATGCCATGAGAACTATTTACATTACATTTACACGATATTAGATACTTTATGTACTATAGATTTTATTTAAATATATAGGAGTATATGAATAAATTATATGCAAATCCCATATCATTTTATATAAGAGACTTAAGCATCTGTAGATTTTGGTACCCTTGGATGTTCCTGGATCTAGGCGCCTGAGAATTACAGAGGGATGACTGTACTTATAGCAATTCAAAATTACATCTTTTTGAAGTATTTAAATTTATGGCTAAAAATTTACATGTCTATTTAAAAATTTGCAAGTGGCTTCCAAAATTATTTTATGGAGTACATGTGCAAAAATTAAGATTCTCAACAGTTTCATAGTATGCCCAAAGTGAAATTACCACATAGGAGGGTGTATGTCTTTATTTAGATTTTGCCAAATTCTAAGTAGTTACCCCTACTTCACACTCCTACAGCACTGTATGAAACTCTTCTTATTTTCACGTTTTCTCAAACATTCCATATTGTCTATTTTCACATTTTTAGTCATCAGAAGGGTGTAAAATGATATCATTTTGTGGTTTTAAATTTGCATTTCCTTGTTACTAGTAGGATTGAATGTTTCACATGTTTATTAGTCATTTGGATTTCTTCTTTTGTGAACTGTCTGCTTGTATCTGTCTAATTCTCAGTTGATTGATCTTCTTCTGCAGCTTATTTTGAGGAAATGTCTCTATGGTTTTTCTTTTTTTTTTTTTTTTATTAACTCGGAATGCTCAACCTAATTGTTAATTAGCCAAAAATATTTCTCTTAAGGAAACAGTCTTATTTTTGATCTCTTCTCAGAAATTTTCTCCTATCAAAATTCACTGCTGATTTTTCCATCCCATGAAGGTATCAGACCATCTGGACTCTTCGGACTAACTATATGATGAGAACTACATAATTTTCCATAACTACATATAGGTAATTTGATACAAATGAATGAAGAATGTAAAAGGCACTTGTTACATTACTAAAAACCCAGAGTTACATCGATGGCTTAATAAGATTTGATTTGTTTAGAATCCAATTTAGAAAGAAGTTTCATCTCTAGGTATTCAGATATTATTTGAAATATAGCTGAACCCTGACTCATTAATGAATTGACCAGCGCAGTGTCATAGACTGAGTCACTGTGGAAAAACCGGCTGTGGAATGGGCTGAAGTATGGAGGATGCCACAAATGGCTCTAAATTTTCTCCCCTGAGTTTTTTAATGCTGATCATTAGATCTCCTTTCCTGGCCTCTGGTTACCAACCTCAGTGAAGTTTACAAATTTCCAGTAACTTCTGAATGATAAAATTTCCTTTCAGTTATAAAGATTCAGTGTAAAGTTCCCAGGCGATCCAAATGAAAACTTCATAGGGTCGGTGAGATGGCTCTGTGGACTGAGCACCAGCTTAGGCAAGCGCAGGGACCAGGGCTCAGTCCCCAGCACTACATGCTGTGCCAGCCTGCCGCCCCCACTCTGAGCGCTCAGAGCTGGTCACTGAGACCAGGCATGGTGATGCATGCTTGTAATCCCAGCACTGGAGAAAATGAAAACTATTTCCAAAGCCAGTTAAGTTCCCTCCCTTCAGTCCTACGTTGAGGTCTGTAAACTTGAGATATTCTGGGAGAAGGAGAGAGGAGTCTTTTGTTTCACATACCTCTCTTTTTCTCCTTTTCTAATTGGAAAACAAGGAGGGTGAGAGGAAAAGGAAAACACAAGGAAAAGTGCTGGAAGACTTTTGCTTGCATACTTTTCCGATGTGGCAGGGTTTGGGTGCTTAGTGCTTTCTGTGTTCTTTGGACACAAACCTGTCCTGATGTGAGCTCTCTGCTTGCAATGCGACCTCATCATGATCCCCCTCAGCTTTTGCCCCAAGGGCCATTCCATGGACTTTCGTTGTGTTCCTTGGCCCTGGCAGGCAATTCTGACAGGTTGCTGTTCCTGCCTGTCTTCCCCAAGGGCAGTTTCACACATCTGTGCAATGCCAAGTAGCAGGACGATGGCTCTTCACCTCATACTCTGGCTGCTTCTCTTCACTTTGCTATGGATGGAAGGTTATGCTGGCTGCTCTTCCACCAGAGCTCCTTAGAGTGCGCTTCAGGAACCAGCACCAGCGAGCAGAACCTGGTGGGAAATGTAGAGCCTCAGGCTTCGCTCCTGGCCCATAACATGGGAGTCAGCTTTTTACCACGATCATTAGTTGACTCATTTGCAGATTAAAGTTGGAGAAGGCCTGACCCAAAGGTAGGCTGCAGTTTTCGCATTTAGGTTGATGCTTAGACTCCAGCATACTCATGCAGGCCTCTCTCAAATTCTCTCACCAGCCCTTTTCTGGGTCCACTCTAGGTTTCCAGAGCTGACTGTCATGCAGCTGGGGAACTTAATGCAAGAACCTGTCACTCCATAAAACTTTTTCTAGGAGCCTCCGTCATTTGCTCTGGCAGGCAGAATCTCTTTTCTGCTTTCTTCATGGGATGAATAGGCAAAGTCCAAAATGTTCTCCTTGGTCCTTAAAGTCCCTGCCTCCCTGCCCTCTTACTCAACTCCAGTCTTTTGCCCAGAAGTGGTTGGGGTGGGTGGTAGTGAGAGTTGGAGGATCAGAATCCAACTGTCACATCTTGCCGTGGCTTGAGGGAAGATGTCTGGTGGGATCCACAGTTCCTGTCTTCAGAATGGGGAGGGAAAAATAACCTCTTGTAGGTTTGAGGATGTGTGGAACCACTCAAGCTGCTTCACAGTCCAGGGGCATCTAAGGACACCTGAGGATATGGCCCCACTTCTCTAGCACAAGTGTAGAGTGGGATACAATTATGTAACCATGAGTTAGCACAGGTACATGCCCATGGGCTGGTTATGTCACTATGTAAGACGGTAAGTACAAGACAATCTGCTGTATACAAGTTCTAGAATAAAGACACAGGTGGCTCCTGTGTTATTTCACTCTGTTCTGGTTCACACTGCCTGCTGTCTTGTATGTGAGTTCTTTTACTTGTGGACCCACCTGCAGGAATCTCCATTGCACCCCTGCATGGGCTGACAGAAGATTTATTCTGAAATCCTGTGATAACTGGAAAGGTTATGTTCTTCTTATAGTAAGAAGTATATTTTATGAGTGTACCTTAAAATATGATCTAATTTTGGAAATTCTTTTCATATCATAAGAATACCAAAGTTGATAATAATTACAAGGTTCAAGTATCCTTTGTGGACTGTATAACTATTCTACCATCTAGAAATAAAGGATCTTGATAAAATTAAAGCAGAAAACATTTTGTCAGGACCACTTGACAAAATGGAAGAATAAACAGAGACCAAAGCTGTTTGTGCCTATAGGGTACCCTGAGGTTCATTTCTGTGGAATTAAAGGTAAAGAAATGAAATAGTTTTCCAAGAGGGGAAGTCTAGGAGGAGCCCTCCCCCCAGTTAAGCTCTGACCATGAGGAGCTGAGGTACTCTTATGACAAATGTCTATAATTATACTACAGTCATTCTTAGCCTTAAGCCTACCTGAGTTTCTATTTCTACCCTTAGGTATCTTAGATAGTGTTGTTTGGAGTTGATCAGAAGGGAGAAAAGAGAAAGTCTTCCAGGGAATTTGGAGCCAAACACTGTTTCAATGAAGATTTGCAGTCTTGTTCATATGGCTGATTTAAAGAACCTTGCACATGTTTGTCTGAAACTGGTGCAGCCTGCCCTGGTGATACTTCCCCAGAGTCTTGGAATGACTTCATGCAAATTCTCTCTGGAGAAAGTCATAGGACTTAAGTGTGATCTTCAAAGGATTCCCATTCATATTTTTTCAAGGGCAGGTACAAATGCACACATAAAATAAAAACAAGAAGAAAAAATATTGCTAAAATACTTTCAAAATTAGTTATTAGATCTTTAAAACATTGTAAAGTGAAAATAATGTATAAATGAAACATACAAGCTTTTCAAGCATTTATTAGACATATAAGGTCAATATCTTAAAAGTAAGATGCATTACACATTGCTTGTTGGGAACTGTTAATGATCTTGTGGTTAGAAGGTACTGTTATGGATGTGTTGGGCAAGAAGACAGGCAATTTCATAGCAAGTAAGTAGAGTTTTTATTTTGATTTTATTATTATTTAAACTTTTCTTTTAAAAACATTTTAGTGTGAAGTATATTTTATATTTAATAATGTTCATACCTCCAATGGAAAGCTCAGTTTGACCTATGTGCATACCCATAAAATTGCTACTCCCTTCATTATTGAAAATTTCCAGGCCTTCGAAAGGTCACGTACACATCCACTCCATAGCTCCCAAGAGATACCAATATTCTGACCACATTACCATAGGCTAGTTGTGCTTTTCAAAAAACACAATTAAAAATCATACAACATGTATTTTTAAAATCTTTTTCAAAAAATTTAAAATTCTGTTTATGAGACTCATCCAGATTGCTCTTCATAGCCATGGCCCTTTTCAACATTTATTTGCATGGAAATACCATAACTGATCCATTTTATTGTTGATGGATTACTGGGTTGTTTCTATTTGATGACTGTTGTTTATAATGCCCCTGTGACCATTATTGTATGTGTCTCTTTTAAACACAAGCAATTAGTGCCCATGCCACTCTATCTAGGTTTGGAATTGCTATTGGGTAGACATCATGCATGTTTAACTTCAGCAAATCCTATCACCTTTGCCAGTTTAAGTCAGGACTTTACATTTATTTATTTATTTTTGGGGTATCGAGGATTGAACTCAGGACCTCTACTGAGCTATCTCCCCAGCCCCCACACTTGTCAGTTTATAGTCCCACCAGTTTATACTGTCACACATAGATGCATTACTGTCTTGTCAAGACCGACTTGGCTTCATAATTCAGACATCTTACTTCATTTATAAGTTACTGTTAATGAATTTCTCCAAAATCTTGAGTGATAAACCCTTAGAAGAGAGAAGATTTTATGCTAACTTCTGCCTTGTTCAGCTTTTTATCAGCCCACCAAGAAAGGAAGAGCCAGGAGCCGATGGAGTCCTAGTAAAACCATTTCATTCAGTACTCTGGGTCCTGGGGCCTGCTTGTTTATGAACTTTTCCAATTGCACATACTAGTAAATTGATTTTGTTTAAATTAGTTCACATTTGGTTGCTAAAACCTACAACAAAGTATATTCTACCTCAACATATCTTGTGCCAGAAGAATCATTTTGAAGACTCCTAGTCTCTTTTTTTTTTTTTTTTTTTGTTGAACCGGGGATTGAACTCAGGCCTTTGCACTTGCCAGGGAAGCGCTTATTCTACTGAGCCATCTCCCCCGCCCCCTAGTCTCTTTCTAGCAACTCGAAATTCAGATTTTAAAAAGTGAACGCTTTGCTTTAGCAGCCACGTTACGTAACATGCTTCTTTGCCTGCTAATTAAAGCACAGAGTGTGTCCATCACACATTGTACTCAGCACAATTAGAAGTCCTGGGAATTTTTTTTTCTCTTTTTAAAGAATACAAATAGTAATAGAAAAAAAAACCAGCATTAGAAACAATACAAGCTTTCACTAAACAAAATAATAGGAATTCAGCAATAGTTGCTGTATTATGTGATGCTATCTTCCAATTAGTTGTTCCAATTACCAGATATAAATGTGTAAGATTCATTTAAACAAAAAGAACAATAAAGAAGCTACAAGAAATTCAAAAGAGAAAAAAAAGAAAAAAAATTAGAGTAAAAAAATTTTTTTAAAGCATTAATTGCTCCTTTCAAAAGACCGAAAGAAATCGACAGCACTGTTATCCAAACCATCCTGCATATATACATAAACATATCTTTTTTCCCTTCTTTCATTCGTCCTTTTCCTCATCCAAGGTTTTCCTTCCCATTGAACAATTTCTTTCCCTTTTGCAGTATCTGTTGTACTTTTTAGATTTTAATTATTCTTTCAGGTTTTCACACTAGCAAGATGATACGATATTTGCACATGCGGATCTTACTAATATAGGCTCTAGCTGCACCCACTTATCTACAAATGCCTCAAATTTATCTTTTTTATAGCTGAATAATATGTCATTGTGTAGGAATACCATATCATTTAATCCATTGCTCAGTTGATAAGTGGTTGGTTTGTTTCCAAGATTTAGCTATGAGAAACTACACTGCTATAAACATGGGTGGACATGTATCCCTGTGGTAAAATAATTTCAATTCTTTTGGAAAAATACCTAGGAGGGGAATAGCTGGCTTGAGTGGGACCTCCAATTGTAGCTTTTTGAAAAATCTCCATAGTGATTTCCATAAGGGTGGTACAGCCTGCATTCCCACCAACAGTAATTCCTGGGAGTCTTTGCCCAGGACTTTTTCTAACTGATAAATGGGACTTTCTATATCTGTATGACTTTTAGGTGGAAGCCAAATGATGCGAAGATAAATCCATATTCTCATTTTCCACAACCAAATTTCTAAATCCATCAGCCAATGAAAGTAGAAACTCCTCAAAGTGAGGTGACTTTTCTGATAATGCTCATTTTAAATACATTATGTGCTTATGACCAAAACATTAAAGAATCATCAGGCTGGAGAAACTCATGTTAAAAGAAAGTTGGCACTTTTGGCAAAATGTGATACAGCTGATCTTTAGGAGACTGTTTTAGTGAGTTTTCCTGTCCCTGAGAGAAAATACTCAACAGTCAAAGTTAAAGGAAGAAAGGTGTGTTTGGCTCACAGTTTGAATAGGTTTGAGTCCTTCGTTGGCTGACTCCAGCAGAGGGGAATCACAGAGCAGTGGTAGTCCATGGCCAGTAGGGAGAACAGACCAGACAGCATTATAGACTGTCCATCTATTTTATTTTATTTTATGCAGGCTACCCTCCATTGGCCAATTAGTGGACTGATTTAGTAATCACATACCCTAAATCCCAGCATTGCACATTCCAGGTCCAGCCACCTCTCAAAAGCACCTCCTATGGTTTCATGAAGGTTGTGCCGGCTGCTCTTCCACCAGAGCTCCTCAGAGTGCGCTTCAGGAACCAGCACCAGCGAGCAGAACCTGGTGGGAAATGCAGAGCCTCAGGCTTCGCTCCTGGCCCATAACATGGGAGTCAGCTTTTTACCACGATCATTAGTTGACTCACTTGCAGATTAAAGTTGGAGAAGGCCTGACCCAAAAGTAGGCTGCAGTTTTTGCATTTAGGTTGATGCTTAGACTCCAGCATACTCATGCAGGCCTCTCTCAAATTCTCTCATCAGCCCTTTTCTGGGTCCACTCTAGGTTTCCAGAGCTGACTGTCATGCAGCTGGGGAACTTAGTGCAAGAACCTGTCACTCCATAAAACTTTTTCTGGGAGCCTCTGTCATTTGGTCTGGCAGGCAGAATGCTTTTTCTGCTTTCTTTATGGGATGAATAGGCAAAGTCCAAAATGTTCTCCTTGGTCCTTAAAGTCCCTGCCTCCCTGCCCTCTTACTCAACTCCAGTCTTTTGCCCAGAAGTGGTTGGGGTGGGTGGTAGTGAGAGTTGGAGGATCAGGAACCAGCTGTCACATCTTGCCGTGGCTTGAGGGAAGATGTCTGGTGGGATCCACAGTTCCTATCTTCCTAATGGGGAGGCAAAAATAACCTCTTGTAGGTTTGAGGATGTGTGGAACCACTCAAACTGCTTCAAAGTTCAGGGGATGTGACCCCACTTGTCTAGCCTAAGTGTACAGTGGGATACAGTTATGTAACCGTGAGTTAGCACAGGTACATGACCATGGGCTGGTGATGGCACGATGTAAGATTGTAAGCATGAAGTAAACACCTGTATACGAGTTCTAGAATAAAGACACAGGTGTCTCTTGTGCTCTTGCTCTTTGTTGTGCTCCACATTGCCTGCTGTTATTGCTGGTGTCTGTTTGTTTCTTTTTTTCCTGTAGTTTAGAGAAGGGTCTACATGTGTTTAGGGTCTTACTCCTAGATCAGACTATTAGTGATTCTTCTGTTTACAGTCTCTCGAGTGCTGGGATTACAGGCACTTGCCACCATACCCAGTTTCAATCACAGTCTCAGCATTCCCTGGGGGTGGAGCTGGCACAGCAGGCCCAGGGATTGAACTCCTGGCCCCTGAGCCTGCTTGCAGGCACTTTAATCCACAGAGCTACTTGGCCGGCCCTTGGTGTCTGTTTCTGCATAGACATTCTCCACACTTCACAGGCCACTGCTTGCTGTCTGATAACCAGTTGTTCCTTCTCCTTCCCCCTGCCCCATTTCTTTTCCTTTGGTTAATGTATACTCAGTATACAGGATAATGGGTTTTATTTTGGCCTTCTAGAACCTTAGTATTTCCACAGTAAGGAAGGAAACATTATTTTTGCCTACTTCAATGTAGGGTAACTTCTGATTTGCTTGTAACTCTTTATGAAGAATTTCTAAGATGGAAGATTATTGTAGTCAGTATGACTTATTTATGAAAGACACATTTCTTATTGTTATGTAGCATGACAAAATGCCTTCTGGAAAGGTTATATCCATTTGTACTCTATCAACATTTATTTGTGGCACTAGGAATGGATCCCAAGGGCCCTCGCACAGCGGGTAAGTGCCCAGCCGCAGACCTACCCTCCAGCCCCTGCTCATGGTTGCTAATAGTATGCTTTCTTTGTCCTGTGCCAGTCTTCAATTCTTGTCATTAAATGTTATTTTTATAGTTTTAAAAGATTTCATTTTAATTATTTCTATTTGAACATTAGAAAAGAATACTTTTTCCTTGTTTTTGTCCATTTTAATTTCTTTTGTGAACTTACTATTCATAGTTTTGGAGCATTTTTAAATTAATAATTGATGTGTGAAAGCTCTTCATAGTTGTTACCAATTATATTTTTTAATATTTTTTCCTAAGACTTTCAAACTTTTATAATCATGATTTTTTGTTGTCCAGAAATACTGAAATTCTATGTAAATTTATTTTCTTTATGATTTCTAGCATTAGCATCAAATTCATAGAAACTTATTCTAGTCTATAGCTGTTAAAACCATGTTTTATTCTACTTCACAGTTACAAATTTTAACTAGAATTTAATAAATGTATTTTCCCCAACAAAGTTATCTGATTATCCCAAATTGTTTAGTGATTAATCACTATTTCAGCTGTGATGAGAAAGACAGCATTAATCACATACTCAATTCTGCTAATACTGATTCTGTTTCTAGGATTCTCTTCCCTAGAATCTTTAGCAATCTGTCTTCTTTCCTAGTAATTATCCATGTTATTATTTCTAAATATATGATATTACTGTCTAATAAGGAAATGTAGACTCTTTCAACTTCTTTAATAATTTTTCTAATAGTCTTTCAAGATTATATTTAAAAGAACTTTTATTAAATTCTAAAGTAGTATCATTTTGGACTTGTTAGGATTTTGATTTGGTTTACATTTAATTTGTAGTACATTTTAGAGAGAACTGACATTGTCACAACCCCAAATATTTTGTCAGAAATAACATCAGCCTTTCCACTTATTCAGTGTTTTTCTATTTATTGGTAGAGTTTTATAATTTTATTCTTTTTTTAAGTGTTATGTTTATCGTTTGTTGTTGTTGCAAATGTGTTTGTTAAAGGTCATCACCAGTATAGTCAAACAGAAATTGTATTTTTGTGTATTTATGTTGAAACTACCTGCTTGATTTTCCTAATAGTTTTAAAATTTTTCCAGTTTTTTCCTTGGGGTGCACAGGAAATTAAAAAGTGTAAAAAAAGAATAAAAAGTATATTTTATATAAAAATGATAGTTTTACATCCTCTCTTCAAGTATGAATAACTTATTTTAATTTTTAATTAATTGCTTTGTGTTAAATATGCAGAACAATATTGTATAATTGCTGTGATTTAAGATATAATTATTACTATTTTTTCCCATAATTTTATCGAGAAACAAATAGCAATGAGACAGTTTCACACCAAATTGGTAGGACAGTTTCAACAACATTCTTCCTAGTAGTTAATTGCTGTACAAGATGCAGACATGATATCCTACTTACAAACATCATTAGAACAAATCCCTCTATTCATTAAGAGAATGTAACTATATATCTATCCTAACCATTTTGAATGCACAGATACAAAATGGACATTCATCTGTATACCCTTTTTTTGTTTAGTTCCCTTATTTGAATATTATAGGTGTGTTAACTCAGTAAAATATTCTAAAAGAGTCCAGTAGTCCATAATAGTATTGGGTCTTCCGCTTCACTGGCAATGTCAGAAATTGTTGACCTGAGTTCCCTACAGCTCAACATAGAAGCATGGCTTTAGTTCTTGTACTTCGTTTTTGTACTTTTCTGCTGCATGGTTAAGACCAAGGTAAAGTAGGACCTATGCAACAAGAGTTGTAGCTTTTGGGTCTGATAAGGTCAGTGAAATCCCCTCAGAATTTATCCTGAGATCTTGTAACTCAGATTGTAGATCCTTTGTCAGTGTCAGCCATGTGGATGAGTCACGGCCATTGCTTGGCCAGTGTGCTCTCTGTGAAAGCCTGAGAGAATGTTTTTTCTCTATCTCACTCTCCTTAGGCACACTCTACATCACTGATCACTTTCCTCTTGGCCCCATAATCTCCTTGATCAGAAAATTTGAGACACTACTGAGTTGCATGATATTACAGTACAAGTTCTCATATGTCCTGAGTCTTAATTGACCTTGGAAGGCTAGGGCCAAAATGTTGGCTTTCCTTGTGGCCCTCTTTTGTCTCTAATTTTGGTCTGCAAACTTAGGTTGTTAACCCTCCAGAAGACAAGCTTATTGTTATTACCATACAACCTAGGCTGTTAAGCTTAACCTCACTATCTGAATATCAAACATCTTAGGCATAACATGGAACAGGTATTTTTCATCAAGCATTGATATGTTGAACTTTAAGTCCCTACAGAATATGATGAAAAAATATTGAAAAATTAGAATATATTTTCAAAATAGCCACAAATAATTATATAATTCTTATGTTTACACGTAAGTCCAAAAATCTCACCATATACAACCTTGAAGCTGGACAGTCCCACAACATTCCTTTTCCTGTCTCCTGCCTTCATTCACCACCCACTTATTTTTGAACAATAATCTACCCGAGAGACAGCACAGGAGCAACTGCATGTCATGATAAGCAGCCCATTTTCAGAAGACCAGAATGACAGGCACTCCAAGCATGAACCTAATATTACAAATTGCCAATTTATTACTAATTTTAATGGAATATTTCCACCATTTCTTCACTAAACACATAATGCCAGCCTTAGAATAACAATATACCTTCAAATACTATTCAGTCAGTATTTACTCAAGCTTTTTTCTCTTCTCCAGGTGAGTGTGAGACTTCATAGGCAACTTCATACTGTCCTGACTGAGGTAGGTGCACAAAACCTATAGTGTTTTTCTCTTCTATGGAGGCCAGGAACCTGATGGAGACAAGCAGAGGAGAAATGGGAGACGAGCAAGGAAGGGCCTCCAAAAGCAGCCAGCTCTGAGCTGACTACACCTGAAACGAAATGAGTGCAGAAAGGTACACTGATGATGCAGTTTCACACCCACTTCCTCCAGCAGCTGAGGGTGCCCCCTCTAGAAGCTCAGACTCTGTCAGGAATTTCTGTGGGATTTCCTCACCATGATTTGCTTCATCGATCTAGCTTGAATTCATCACCACCAGACTGGATGGGAAAGGTTTTCTTGTGTTTGCTACTACGTAAAACAATGAAAACCCTGTTTGTTTGTTTGTTTTTAAAGAAATGAGATGCCTATCATGTGAGAAGGCTTGATATTGATATTTAAATGACTGAAACATAATTAGTATTATAATATTTAAAATATACATATTATCTGGACATTTAATCTAAGAAAATAATCAATAATGGGGTAAAGGTTTATGTACAAACCAATTTATCTCTACATTATTGGTGTCAACTTTATAAAATTATCATCCAAAAGTGATGCTGTGGGTGAAAAATCAAAGATAAGTGAAAATAACAACCAAACATGATTCAAAATAATTTAAGTTTCCTATTAATTAGGGTTCATTTTGCCTAACAGGCCAAAAAAAATGACTACCATGGATGTGCTTAGATCTTGGATATGAAGAAAATATCTAATTCTAGAGAAAAATGTATTGGGTTGTAGTGAGTAGTCAGGTTATGGGAACAAATGAAAGCTTTTTACACTGCATAATCACCAAGGGGGAGCAACCCCATCTCTGTCACTGTACTCTGGATTCCAATATCTGGAAAGGAAATTCTGGATGCCTTCCCCTGGCCTTATGCTTAGGGGAACACATAGATACTGGATGACGGTTTTACTAAGACTTCACAGAGTAGGGAATGAGCAGAGTGTCTGGTTATCTCTGCATGCTTTCATTCCCTTGCATGAGGTAGGAAGTGTGTGACTGCATCCTGGGGAATTGTGGGGTGAACTTTGAGTCTACCCCCTCCAAGGGGCCAACACAATTTTCACAGAAGCTTCCGTGCTCTCTCTGTTTAGCATCTTTGAGGAAAATGTGGAAGGACCAGTACTGGATGCAGAGACCCTTAGTGTATCTGCCTTAAGGAGGGGCTGAATTGCAATATTATGACACAGTGCTCCATTGTGTGGATCAGGAGTGGAAAGTTAATGATGTCAAGTCCCTGAGATATGTGTGTATGGATGGAGTTCTCTATTTCAAAGTTTGAGCTGCTCTAATATTAAGGGATGGGTACTGGTACAGAAAACAATCTGACTACAATTTGCATAGTTACATTTTAAAAACAGTGAAGAGGTTACATAGATTTCTCCATCATTTTTTAATCTCCTCTTATTCTCTCACATCTTATCCTCCAAAGTTTTCAGAAATCTCCACCCCTAGTCTTGGCCTACACACCTCTTGTTCTTCAACCTCAACTTCATCTCTCTTCCTCTTAACCTGTCTCACAAGAACTCGAAGAATTATTAGACAAAATAAAACTTTACTCTAAAAGTGGGGGAGAGATGGAAACTAAACAGCTGTCAGAGCAAAGAGAAAACTTGGAGAAATGCATACATTAATAATAATGTAATATCTATAGCAGTGGAAACTTGGAAACCACCTGAAAGTTAACCAATAGGAAAGTGATTAAATAAATCATAGCATGCTCCTTTCTGGTGATGTGAACAAAACAGATTTAGACTGCATGTACATAGAGTTTATACTTTTAATAAGATAACTTATACCCATGAATAAATATGGTTTGGAAGCATAGTTAACAATACAAAATTATAGAATGGTAGAATTTTGAGTGAGGAACTCCAGGTAAGAACAATCATGAAAGGAAGGATTTCAAAAATAGTAAGGAACAAGGAAATAAAATTCAACAGCTGCAAGGTGAAGAAAAACAACATAAGATTGACATGTGTCAACAAAAATGCAGGAGTCAACAGAAATGCATCTGGAAGCAGAAGAGATGTGACTAGCAAAAGCAATCTTGGGCATCAGAGGAAAGGCAGGAGGCATCGCCATCACTGACTTAAAATTATACTAAGAAGCTATTGTGATAAAATTAACATGGCATTGATACATACACAAAGAAATGAAACTAAGGATTAATGGAACAGATTAGAAGATGCAGTCACAACTACAAACACACTCAGTCACCATTTGTCCAAAACAGGGACCAAATGTTCATTGGAAGAAAGATACCCCCTTTAATAAGTGGTGCTGAAAAACCTGGAATTCCAAATGCCACAGGCTAAAATTGACCCATGTCTATCACCATGCAACTAAAGTCAAAATGGATCAATGATTTAAATATTTAAAACTGAAACAATAAATCTACTGGAGGATAAAGTAGGTAGAAATTTTGAAGACATGGGGGTTGGTAGAGATTTCATGAACAAAAACCAAACTGCATAAGAAATACTTTATAGAATCAGCAACTGGAATCTCATCTTTTTGAAAAGTTTCTGCACATCAAAAGAAATCACCAAAAGAGTAAAATAAAAAACAACACAAATTGAAAAATAAATGTTAGCTGGTTGTCCCCCAGACAAAGGACATCTATCTAGAAAATTCAAAGAATTTAAAAACTCAGGCTCCCAAAATCAAAGACCTACTTTAGAAATGGGTCTAAGATGTATACACACTTCTCAGATGAAGAAATACAAATGGCACATGAAAAATGTTCACAACATTGGTCATTCAAGAAGTACCAACTAAAAAAAACTCTGAGATTCCATCTCATCCCAGAAAGGATCAAGAAGTCAAGCAATAAAAAATGTTGGTAGGGCTGTGGGGAAAAAGGAACCCTTCTCCACTGTTGGTGGGCATGCAGGGTGCATAATCATTATAGGAATCAGTATGGAGAGTCTTCAAAACCTAGAATTAGAGGTCTCATTCAGCCCAGCTATTCCTTTTCTGACTATTTTTTCCAGAAGAACTGAAAATATAATATCACAAATATATACCCATGTTTATAACAATGCAATTTGTCATAGCAAAATATTGGAAACAATTCAAATGCCCCCTTGGCTGAGAAGTGGGTATAAAGGATTTGATATCTTTATACAATTGAGTATTACTCAGTTATAAAAAAAGTAAACTTTACAACCATACAAGAGTCTTGTAGCTTGGATGGGGAAAAAGGGAAAGCGAGGCTTGCTGATTGCTGCTTCCTACCTGCCGCACCATGGACCCTTTCTCCTTTGTGATGCCCCTCTGCCATGCCAGCTGCTTTACAGCCAGCTGACTATGGGCTGTGAGCTAAAATAAACCTTTCTCCTTTAACTAGTGGGTGTTGGGTATTTTGTACCAGCAATAAAAAAGTAAGACACACATCAAAAAAAAAAGTAAGCTTGAGGTTTTTATAGGTAAATGGATTCAACTAGAGAATATACTCATAAGTGAAATAAATCAGACCCGTATGTGCAAACTTATTGTTTCCTTAGTGTAAGAACCTGAAAGAGTAAATAAAATCTAAAAGGTACAATGGAAACTATGAAGGTAAAGAAATGTTTCAAAAGGAAGCAACACTTCCTTCTTAGGGGAAGGAGAAAAGAAAGCAGGAAGGGAAAAATTTGTATATACTTATATATACAATT
>NW_004524622.1:10791149-10807800 GCF_000260255.1 Octodon degus
TGTATGTGTGCATATATGCATGTATATGTCAAACTGTTAAGCATGGTTATATGGATATTGACATTACTGGTGATCTTTTTTTTTAATCCCTTTGTATATTTCCAAAATATTAGTAATTTGTATATTTTTAGTAGTGTGATTTGCAAGTTACTCTTAACTATACTATACATTTTCCAAATGCTCATAGAATGCAAACATGTATCAATCAATTCACATTTTCATATCATTTTGCTATTGAACTTCAGGACCAGTGGTGGAGTGGTTTTGTGGGCTTAGCACATTTTTGTCTTTAATAGTTCTGTGGACCTCAGTTTACCTACTGTAATTACTTGTTACCTCAAATGCCTTTACTTTTCTCTGATATCTTAGAGGTTATATATTGTTCACACAAATAAATTTATGTGCATGTACATAGTATCTAATTGAATTTTTGTAACAGTGTATTATTCCCAAAGTGCAAACAATTTGTTTATTCTTACCTTCACTATGTTATCATGAACTCTAACAACATAACTCCTACCTGGCCTTAAAAGTAAAAGCACTCTAATTTCTGTTAGACTATTCTTATTTTAATTTAAAAAACCTTTTATTTATTTACTTATTTATTTAGTACAGGGTTTCACTACACAGCTAGGACCCATAGTGATCCTCCTGTTTCAGCCTCTTCAGTGCGGGGATCACAGGCGTGCACCACCATGCCCGGTTTCAGTAACTGGCATGTGGTACCTGGGATTGAACCCAGGTCTTTGCACTTACCACACAAGCGCTTAGACTGTTGTTAGTCTATTCTTAAACAAGCACAGTCCTATTAGTCTTTCCTTAAACAAGCAAATTCATAACCTTTACATATGAAAGAGAAATTAGTGACATTAGATAATTTTGCTCAAATTTGTTTAGTAAATTTTCTGTGATTTCCTCTGGTCAATACAGAAATCTATAAAGATATTGAACACAATTTTTGGGAGCTGGGGAGATAGCTCATTGGCATAAGTACCTGCATGGCAAACACAAGGTTCTGAGTTCAATCTCTGATACATATATATGCACACATAATTTCTGTTGTGCTTCAAGAAAATGACTTCTTTAATATAATACAAATCCCATGTCATGTGTCCCTCCTGTAGCTATTATGTACCATTAAAAGAAGTGAGTTATCATGGATTATTTTAATTTACATTATATTAAAACATTTCCATAGACATAGAAATATGAGTTTATTAAATTTTAAACTTATCGGGTTAAAACACTTATTATATTAAGGCTGAAAAATACAGGAAAGTACTTCCATTGCTTAGTTAATTATGAATAAATAGGGAACACTATGACATAGTTTATTTTAATTATTTAAGTGATTATTACATGAAAGAAATTTAGGAACTAAGCTTGTCAGTGAACTAAATTGCCAGACAGGAAGTTTTGAAGATCATTTCATATCTGCGTCATGAATTTAGATATATGGCACCTTAATTATTTTTTCCATATTACATAAAGATAAACTTATGAAAATTCAGCTAATAGGAAGTATAACTACTTGAATGTTATGGAAGATATCTCTAATTCATTTTCTCAACTGCTTTTAGGGATAGTTCTAGTGAAGTTGTCTTTAGGGCAAAAAACGGGTCAAAATTTTTTTACAATTATAAAGTTAGCTGAAGTAGACTAACGTTGTAAATAAAGAGGTTTCCAATTAGGTCACAATTATGAATGTACGAGGGCGTGAGGCTAGCATCTGGTCAGCTCGGGTAAGGACCTTAAGGCAGATGGCCTCACAATGGCAGAAGTACAAGCAGGCAAAGAGATCATCTATTGAGACTGGAGGCCATAGGTGGGGGGAGGGTCAGGCAGTGTCTTGAGTGTTAGCCAAGAGTACCATGACAACCACTTAACCGTTCTGAAGTTAGAGCATGCAATGACATAGGGACCTGCCCAAGAAAGGTCCACATTGCTTCCAGACATTGCTATACTGATGACGAAGACTTTAACATATGAACCCCTGGAAAACACACTCGAACTATACTCAAACTGTAACAGTTCCCTAAAAAGTCTCAGAAAAGGAAACGTGAACCATATTTCTGTTGATTCATGACATCTCAGATTGGTTATTTGTCTAGACAGAGGGTGTCTTTTCAGAGAAGTTAATCCATATATCACACTTGAGAGATGGCAGAGGAAATACCAGTGGTATTTCTCAGTGTCCTGTGAGCATTAGTTCATTTTATCTTCATAAGAACCCTAAGAATTTATTAAAGGTTATTTATTTTTTTATTATTTTTTTTGTGTGTGTGGTAACAAGGATCTAATTCAGGACCTTGTGTTTGCCAGACAGGCACTTATTCCACTGAACTACCTCCCCCGCCCCTATCAATTTATTAGTTAGTAGAGTCCTAGATTTGGTAGGGGTTAGATTTTAATGCAAATACATAAAATGAAAATCAACCTGTGAACTTCCCTTGAAATACCTTTCAATTGCCCATAAAGTATATACATGATTTCATGTATTTAAAAGAACTAATGACTATGTACAAAAATGTACATTATACAATCTATACACAAATTAAAATATTAATTTTTGAGGCACATTGAGAATGGAAAAATGGAGAGGGGAGAAAAGAGACAGACAGACAAACGCTTTTTCCTGCGCATGGACTGTTTATGCCTCATGCTCTTGTTTCACAGTCTAAAACATAAATTCACCAGTAAGATCCTATAACTACCATTTTCTTATATGGGGAAACTGAAGCATAAAGATTAAATCACTGGTCCAAGAACTCCTAAGAGATACAGGAAGGATTTAAATTTGAGATTTCATGCTCTAAAGTACCAAACTTTTGAGCACACAAACTGAATTGTAATCGAAATGTGCTTACTATTTAAATCAAACTTAGAGTTTCACATTAAATGTAAACTTTGTCACTGTAGTAAATACTTGAGATCCTTTTCAAGAAGAAAAGATTATTTTGGCTTGCAGTTCTAGCAATTTCCATCTATGATCAGTCAGTCCTATTTCTTTGAGCCTACAGCAACACATCATAGCACATGGAGAAGCGTAAGCGCTCACCTCATGACCCAGCAAGAAAGAGAAGGGATTGGTGTCCCATGTCTTCTTTGAGACCATAGTCCCCAGTGAACTAAGGACCTCCCACCTTCTTGACCCAGAAAGGTAGGAAACGGAGTGGAGGCTCCAAGTATTTGTTACACTGCAGATCTACCCTACAGTTCTTAATCTCTGCCAGATTTCAATAGTTGTACCCAGCTCCATTCACTAAGTGGAGAATGTCCTGAGGAACTCTAGTTAGATATAATGATCTCCTTTGTGCAGTGTTTTTCTTTCCATGGCTTCAGTAACTGCAGTCAACTGCACAGCAAAAATCTTAAATAGAAAATGGCTCAGGGGATTAAAGCACTTGCTTAGGCAGATGCAGGGGCTGGGAGTTGGATCCCCAGTGTGCCATGCTGGCCCTGTCCCCTGGGCGCATTGAGACAGTGACTGAGACTGGGAATGGTGGCACACGCCTGTAATCCCAGCACTTGGGAGGCTATAAATAGGTGGATCACTACAAGTTCAATCATGCAGTGAGACCCTGTAGATCCTGTAGACCCTGTCTTAAAAATACCAACCGAAATAAAAAAAAAAATACCAACCGAAAAAACAAACAAACAAACAAACAAACAAACAAAAAAACCAACAAAAAAAATCTTACATACACTATCCAGGAAATAAACATTTTGTACATTTTAAGTAACTTTTGAAACATTATCTTCTTATGATTGTTTTATTTTTAGTTATTAACATCTTATTGCATTCTAACTTTTAAATTAAACTTTATATCAGATATGTATAGGGAAACATAGTTTACATAGGGTTCAGCATTATGTGAACCTCTGGTTTTAGGCACTCACCGGAGACTATTAAAATGACCTGGAGGATACTACTGTAGCGTGCCATGGCAGGGACAGTATCTCTAGGGGAAACACCTCCCTGACCTGTAAGAGCAGTGTATCTAATAGTGGTAGGACAGAGAGCCAGGAGGCTGTGTTCACCTATACACTATATAAAGAATGTGGTGGTCAGCAGCTCCGAAGCTCTACAGGCAAAGCACTAGGCTCCTTCACTTGTAAATTTGCCTTCTGGTAGCTGGTGGCACTTCCAGCCTCCTTCTGGAACTCTCCCCCCTCCCCCACCCCCAGTATTTATTTTTGGCAGAACTGGGGATTGAACTCAGACTCTTGCGCTTGCCAGGGAAGCGCTTATCCCACTGAGCCGTGTCCCCGGCTCCTTCTCTGGATCTCTGACCTCCACATTGTCCTCATTCCACTCCTCCACTGCTGACCCGAATCCGCCGTGGCTCCTAATTCCCAGCTCTGCTGAGACAGCAAGAGGAGATGCTCGGGTGAAACCAGAGCACTGAAGGCAGCTTTCAGCTTCCCACGCAGGTTCTGGAAATGGGCACCGTGAAGATGAATGTGGGTAGCTGAAGCATAACTGAGTGGCTGAGGAGTGGCGCCAATCCGGCCTGAAATTCTGCCATCCTCAAACTGCATCCCATATTAGAATTTCTTCTACACCTGACTCGTCCTCCCACGGAATTCTGAGAAGGAGTCATGCTTTTCTGTATTTCCCCAAAATTCTTTAAATTACACATCTTCTGGATTTAACTAATTTTGCCCCATTTGTCACTGGGTTTATCATTCACTACACTCATTACCATTTTAGTATTTCACTGAGGAGTAAGAAACATTCCCACAGTGGTATAAAAAGAAAACACTGAGCAGGAGCGCTGACTCCACGAGCTCCGGCTCCTACAGGAGGCTGAACGAGGAGGGAGCTGGTCGGTTCCTGGAGTCCGAGGCCCGGCGCAGAGGCTGTGCACATTCCCTTTCTGCTGTTAGCAAGACATGCGGCGGTCAACCCTCCTGGGCAGTGGACCCAGGTGGTGGTGGGGGTGCTTCCTTCTGTTTTGCTTAAAAGCATCAACAACATGTATGCACAGAGCTTGCAAGCGGCCCCTGAGGCAAGAGCTCGGCCAAGGCGCCGGCCACAGTAAACTGAATTTTACTCTGTGAATCGCCTTAGGTAATCTTCCCCTCCCACATTATGCTTTGGCTAACAGGTGGACCTATTTAAAGATGAATTACTATTTTCATTACAAAAGTAAATTTAAAAATACATTGCATAAAGACACACGTCTTTTTAAAATCAGTTCCTCAGTTGATGGCATTTGGGTTGTTTCCAAGATTTAACTGTGGCAAATTGTGCTGCTATAAACATGGGTGCACGTACATCTCTGTGGTATAATGTTTTCAGTTCTCCTGGAAAAATACCCAGAAGGTGAATAGCTGGATCTTCTTATACCTTGTAATCTGAACAACTACTTTGGTGATAACAGTATGCAATATAGCAACCATTATTGCTTTCCTATCATCTCATCTGGAAATTCCATATCATTTCTAATATTTAAAAAAAATTTAAACTCCATGTAAAATTAAAAAGATGCATTGCAGTAAAATAACCTATAACATAAGAAGAGTGCAGACAAATAAATCTGTATGGTTTAAAAAAATGACCATATTTTCTCTACGAAAGAGCTCCAAATGTTCTGAGAGGAAAATATAAGTCATCAGGCAAGGAAAAAATAGTGTATCAGCAGACCTTCAGTAAAAACTGAAAGAAAATAAGCCATTAGAGATGAAACAAACTTCAGAGATGACAAGAATAATGCCAACTGTGAAAACACACCAGAGACATGAGTTCTGGACTGGCTCGTGGAATCAAAAAACAAAATGAGAAAGACAAAGATACAGTAGTCCTTCACTTTTCATGGATCAATTTTTGTGGACTCACTGTTTCTCAGGTTTTCAAAAATTATTAATCTAAATTATGTATTGTGAGTTTTTCACTATATCGTGAGATTTTGCAGTACTGTACAGTATATGGATGTTGTTAAAATTACATGGGTTTAGAAGTTTAGAAAATATTTAAGAATATTAAAAGTGTTTTTAAAAGCATGGGAAATCTTGATAAGAGTGTGGGAAGGGTTTATAACGCCTTAAGATATTTATAAATACTGAAATAAATATAACCGCTGATCTTCACTTATTGCAGGGGTGTCTGGAACATAACCTCAATAAGTGAGGAAAGGGCCACCAAATAGCCCAACAGATTAAAACGCCTGCAAGCAGGCGCAGGGGCCAGGAGTTCAATCCCCGGGCCTGCCAGGCCAGCCCTGCCCCCAGACACGCTGACACAGCAATTGAGACTGGGCGTGGTGGTGTGCGCTTGTAATCCCAGCTCTTGGGAGGCTGTAAACAGGAGAATTACTGCGAGGCTGATGTAGTAGTGAGTCCAAACACCCTGTAGACCCTTCCCTAAAATACAAAAAATTAAATAAATAAAAATAAATAAATAAAAAGTGAGGGAGCGCTGTATTTAAGAGATCATAGAAAGTGACCAAACTGAAGACAGAGGAAGTACTAGCAACACAAGGGTGGTCATTTTTCTGAAGAATACAGAAGAGTAAAGCAAACCAGAAAAGTATTCAAGCATGCAATCTATAAACATGCAAGGATTACTTATTGCATACCTGTTATGTAATTTTAGACACATGGGAACAGTATTGAATAAAAATATAATAAAAGACAACTTTGCTCAGAAAACGTGAAATCTAAACTGGGTGTGGTGGCACGCGCCTGTAATCCCTGCTCTTGGGAGGCTGTAAACGGGAGGATCTCCCTACTAAGTGAGACCCTGAACACCTTGTAGACCCTCCTCTAAAATACAGAAAAAAAAAAACAAACAAAAAAACACCATGAAATTGCAGGAAAACCAGTTTATTCTACAAAAAAACACTCTTTGATATAGAATAGTTAACAAATATATATTTAGGAGAAATTACTGAACCTTAGGAAGAAAAATTCAAGGATCAGAAAATAAATCTTTTACAAGTGAAAATGTGTTTGCCCCAGAGTTCTCAATAGCAATACTCAAATCCTGAAGATAGAAAGAGTACCGACCAGTATCTCAGTAGCTTGGTCAGTTAAATTGAATGTTCTAATACAGACACTGTAAATCACATGATTTCAGTAAGCCAATTCTGAAAAATCTACTGGATGACAAAATTTAGATATCAAGAGATGAATAATGATGTCATGCTGGATGGAATAGTGATAAAATTCAAGGGACTAGAAACCAAAAAATAGTAGATTATGCCTAATAAGACAGCCTAGGGGCTGGGGAGATGGTTCAGTAGAATAAGTGCTTGCCTGGCAAGTGCAAAGGCCTGAGTTCAATTCCCAGTTCTGCCAAAAAAACAAACAAAGAAACAAACAAAAAGACATCCTATAATGTTATAAAACTTGGCAGTGTACAAAAATTATCCAAGAAACAAACAGTGGGAATGGATGGAAGCAAGGTAAATGGAAGTGTGGGTTCCATGCCTGTCCCTCCCCTTCTCGCCCCTCTTCTCCTCCTGGTTCTCTATGTGCTGTATGTAGCTTCTTGTGTCCCTTCCACTTAAAGTCTTGCACTGTGCCTTGTATAGTTTGCTGTTTTGCCTACTTGTTATTTGACTTGAATGAACATTGGGCTTTTATGTTCCAATTTTATAATTATTTTTCATTAAAAGAAAAAAAGTTTCCCCTAACAGACACTGCTAAAATAATAAAAAGATGAGCCGCAGACTGGGAGATATTATTTACAAGCCATCCTGATATTTTCAGTGTTTTGGGGTTACAGTCATTCGAACAGTGTGTAGTGACACCATCTTTAAATTTGCAGTTATCTAGTGATGCAGGTTGTTTCACCTCTTTTGATATGTTCGCTTGATGTCTGTACATCTTGCCTGGTCAGGTGTCTGTTCAGCTATTTTCGTATTTTCAGTTAGGTAGTTTGTTTTTTGCTGTTGAGTATTAAGATATTTTATCTATTTTTGATAATGCCCTTCATCAAATATTTGTTTTGCAAATATTGTTCTCCTGTCTGTAATGTTTTATCATTTTTAGGGTATAGATTTTGCTTCTTTTGCTGAATCCCTAAAAATTACTTTTTTAAAATAGGTTTTGTAAAAGGAATAATTATCTTTATTTTCATTTTGGGAAAGTTCATCGTTAAAGAAATGCTACACATTTTTGCATGTTAATCTTCTTTTTGTGTGTATTTAGTATAGGGTCTATAGGGTCTCATTACACAGATCGTACTCTTAGTGATTCTCTTGTTTTCGGCCTCCCTAGCGCTGGGATTACAGGCGTGAGCCACCACTCCCAGTCCCAGTTGCCCTCTCAGCATGCCCCAGGCGTGGGGCCGGTATGGCAGGGATTGAACCAGAGCCTCTGCTCTCTGCCTACTTGGCACTTTAGTCCATTGAGCTAGCTGGTCGGCCTGCATGCTAATTTTGTATCCTGCAACTTTACTGAATTTAGTTATCATTTCTGTCAGGTATCTCTGTCAAAATCTTAAAGGGCTTCTTGTATCTAAGGCTATGTCCTCAGCAATCAACAACAGTTCAACTTCTTTTTCCTTATTATTCCTTTTATTTCATTTTCTTGACTTATTGCTCTGGCAGAGGCATTTAGCACTACGTAGAACAGAAGTGGCAAGAGTGAGTATCTGCTTTGTCCCAGCTCTTGAAAGAAACAGCTTGGAATTGTTTACCATTAGCTTATTTCTGTTATATACACATTCCTTCTATATCTAGGTTTCAATTTTTTACTTTTTAAAATTTTCTATTAATTTTAATGAGAAAGAAATAGCAATGATGCTATTTCAAAACAGATTAGTAGGACAGTTACAATAATCAAAACATTGCATATCGTTGTCTTTGTAGTAGTTATTCACAGTACAAGATGCAGACATGATATCTTGTCTAAACAATATTAATACAAATCTTTCTTCTCATTGAACTAAGAGAAAGTAGCCATAGATCTATCCTAACTATTTTGTATGTACATATATTTTTGTCATAACAAAATGGTCTTTCATTTATATCTCCCTTTTTTGTTTTGTTTTGTTTTGTCAGAGATGGGTTTTCTATTGCTGTTAGAGAAGCTGTATTTGGAGAAGTCTTTTAAGGACTTTTACATACTTGATGCCAGTTCAAATATTGTAGGTACCTGTCAATTTTTTAAAAGTGAACCCATGCTGTTGAAATTTTCCAAGTGCTTTTTCTGCATCTAGAATGATCATCACAGGCTTTGTGTCCATTCTATTAATGTGGTGCATCACGTTTGCAAACTTTTGTACATTCAGTCCTCTTTGCATCCCAGAGAAAAGCCACTTGACAGAGAAGTATAATCCATCCAATGGGCACTTTCTGTGGGGCCGCTGCTCAATGCTACCTTGGGCCTCTCTTCTCTGCACCTTAGTGTAGCACTCCCGAGCAGCCCCCAGTATAGCTTAGCTCAAACTATTTCTCCAGAAGGTGTAAACTACAGCTTCCATAACTTTCATGGATCCATGTGGTATTCGTTCTGCCAGATGTGCAGAATGCAAGAGTTATGGGGCATGACTTCTTCTACCTAGACTTAAAAATGTTTTAGATAGACGGGTGTATAGACAGAGACATGTCTTGTAACTAGAGCCCCTGCAGAGAGCCCTCCTTAAGGATATAACCTGGAGGAATCAAGGAGAAGAACTGCCATCAATAGCCCAGAACTGGAGAGCTACTAAAGTGGAATATCATCCTGGGAGAACTGAAATGTGTAGTGAACCCAGCAAGCCATGGGGTGAGGCTCCCACGAGCCTTGCTTCAGACTTAGCTATGAAATTCTTCTGCTATAAACATGGATGGACGTATATTGCTGTGGTATGATGTTTTCAGTTCTTCTGGAAAAATAAAAGGAGGGGAATAGCTGGGGTGCATGGAACCTCCAATCCTTTTTCTTGAGAGATCTCCACACTGATGTTCATAGTGGTTGTACCGATCTACATTCCTACAGCATGTCCAGATTTGGGTGCGTGTAAAGAATGATTAATCTGGAGTCTTCAGATTTACTGTTTTCTGCTCTGTTGGCTTTACTGTTTTGGCTGCTGTTACTCCCATCTTGCCTGTTTCTCACTTTTGCAAAGGGAATGTCTAGCCTAGTCCTGGCCCGCCTCTGTACTTGGAAGCACACAGCTTTCTTTGCTTTCACTCAAAATGAGAGATAATTTCCCAGAGGTTAAACCGTATATGACTCTCATCTATTTCTGATTTAAATAACACTCTAGGTGTTGGACTTTTGAGTTGATGTTAGAATGAGCTAGGACTCTGGGGCAATGGAGATGAAATAAGTCTATTTTGTGTACAAGAAAAGCATGTTTGGAAGGGTCAGGAATGGAATGCTATAGATTGAATGTTTCCTCCAAAGCTCATGTTGAAATTTCATTGTCATTATATGTAAGTATAGGATCTTTAATAAGTAATTAGAGCATGAAGGGTCAGCCTTCGTGAATGTATTCATGTTGCTATTAAAGAGGGTGGTGTGGTAATCATGATACTGGTTTTTAGAAAAATGAGTTGCATTGTGCGTGGTCTCTGTTGACCCTCTCTGCCCCCCATTACAGTGCGATAAGGAGAGCTTTGACAGATGCTTATATGGTGTCTTGTGCTTCCCAGCACCAAAAGTACATGCAACTCTAGAGAAAGCACTGCAAGAGTGATGAAAAATAGAGATATGGATACACAAGCAAGTATTCTAAGACCTACTCAAGGCACAAATGATCCTTAAAAGATACATTTTTAAGAAAAATGCTGAGGCTCATTTGTCCTTAAAAATGTTAATATACACTTAATAGACTATAGTACGGTATGTACTACATTTTTATACAAAATGGGATAACAAAATTTGTGTGGCACTTTATTGTGATGTCTGTTGTATTGTGCTGGTTTGGAATGGATCCTGCAGTATCTCCAAGGCACAACTGTGTGAAGTCCTTGCAAACAACGCCAGCTGGTTTAGCTTGGCCAACTACTCCAGGTAAGACCCAGTCTCTAAGGGAGTAGGGAAATATGCTCAACTAAAAAATTCCAGGAAGACCGTGGACCATTAAAAGGAGAATGCCTGCACAGAAGGACTCAGGAGGAGACCAGTGCAGCAGTGGCTTCTGGAAACAGCAACAGGGAAGGGCAGAGGATGCCACAGCTGTCCCCCAGGATTGCTCTAGCGGGGATGTTGGCAGTTTTTGCACTGAAGACTTGACAGCCCAGGAAGCCACAGACTCTCATCGGAGTTCCCTTAAAATTCAGCCACATGTGACTCGCAGCAGCTTGATCCACAGCAGACAACAGCAGCTTCCCTCACTGTGTGATTCCAAGAAGAGCGATGCTGCCACCCTCGCTCTCCAGGAGGAGGTGCTCCATGTCACTTCCACCAATCACAAGCGCACCCCATCACCACGTAAGGCCTGAGCCCCAGACCCTCAGCGGCAGCCTGCCTGGCCCTCAGCCCAGGAACCCACACTTGTAGTCAGCCGGCATATACAGCATGCTGTAGCCCTTCTCCACCCTTATTCCCTCATTCTGAATTTTAACTTTTGGCTGCTCCATGAGCCTTTGTGTCTCACACACCTATACCAGGCATGCTGTGGGGAGTACCAGTGCCAGGACAGCTGGACGACTGCCTCCGCACACCTGGAGCCCCAGGCCCTCGTGAACACCTGGCTCCAATGGCCGCTCCACAGACTCCGTGCCACGATGCACCAAACCGCTGCACAGCAATCACCGTATGCACAAGTACGAGCCGGCCGGCCCCAAGAGGCTTGCAGTGCGCCCAGAATGGATGGAAGAAAGCGCAGGTCCGTGAGGACCCCAGCAGTGCTCCTGCCTCACTGCACTGCCCCCCAGGACCCTGAATCATCAGCGTCGTGGACCCAGGAGCGGAGCTGCCTATAAACTGGGGAGCCGTGTCTCCGCTGAAATCAGACTCACACCACTCTCTCTGGCACAAAGCAAGACTTCATCCAGTTGAAACTGAAACCTCAAGCATCTGCATCAGTAGACTAGTACAAAGCTAAACATTAACAGCAAGAAGACACTGAAAAGGTCACAAATATGTGAATAGCACGACGCACTATTGAACATCTAGTAGACCAAGGTAGAAATCAAAAGAAATCAGACAGTATCTTAAGGTAAATATAAATGAAGCGCAGTGTGCCAAACTGTTGTTATATGGCAAAAGTAGTGCTAAGAGGGAGGTTTATAACAACTAGTTACATTAAAAAAAAAAGAAAAATCACAGAAAAAAGTAACTTTATTTTTTTGTTTTATTTTTGTATTTTGTTAAGGGTCTCCAGGATCTCACTATGTAGGTTGGACTCATGGTGATCCGCCTGTGTTCAGCCTCCCAAGAGCTGGGATTACAGGCCCGGGCCACCACGCTCAGTCTCAATTGCTGTCTCAGCGTGCCCCAGGGGCGAGGCTGGCACGGCATGTCTGGGGATCGAACCCAGGCCACTGTGTTTGCCTAAACAGGCACTTTAATCCACTGAGCTATTTGTCCGGCCTCCAAAAGTAACTTTATACCTCAAGAAAAAAATAAGAAGCCAAGTCCAACGTTAGCAGAAGGAAAGAAATAACAAAGACCAGAGTGGAAATAAATGAACTAGAGACTAGAAAGGTAACACAAATGAACAACAAAACATAGTTGACATTTTGAAAAGAAATACAATGGGCAAAGCTTTCATTGTACTAAGAAACTGTGCAGGAAGACACAAATACATAAAATTAGCAATGTAAAGGAGCTATTACAATTGAAACTGCTCTTGTGTGGGTTCTGAGCAGAGCCCCTAAAGAGAAGATGGGAATTTCTACTCAGATGGCCCACTAGATTCTCATCTTCTATCTAGGAAAAAGAATTTCAGGGCATGTGCATCTTGTCCTCACAAAATAACTAGCTTCTGCGATTAAACAGGTGGGGTCACAGGTGTGGGGAGGCAGTTGTCCCACTGTCCTGGCACAGGTACTCCCCACGTGTGCATGGCAGAGGAAGATTTACTAAGCAGAGTTAAAAAATAAGGGAGAATAAATAGGAAAGAAGTCCAAGTTGAGCAAGGGAAGAGGGTCCAGTCTGTTGAAGGGCTTTGGCCTGGCCCACTTGCAGAAGCAGAAAGCTAGCTATTTTGTGGGGCCATACTGAGGATTGAACTCACGGCCTTCCCATGAAACTACATCCTCAGATGCCTCCTTCATTTTCAATTTTTAAAAATGTATTTCTTGAGACAAGGTCTTGCTGAGTTGCTACATCACTTAGTGTGGGTTTGAATTTAAAATTATAATCCCTCTGCCTCAACTGTCTAGAGTGCTAGGATTACAGGTGTGCACCTCCACAGTAGGCTGAAGCCAGATGTATAGATTAGTGGAGATAGGCCACGGTCTGCAGGATCAATATCTCAGTTCTTGTTTTGTAGTTCATTAGGAATCCTATGGCTTAGTGATAATATAGTAAAGAGTAACCAGGAGATGGTTACTCTTGCCTTGAGGGGTATCCCACCAACCTTTATAGGCTAATTGCTCCTGTTAGAGGGGGTGATCTCTTCATGGGCAGAGCGCAAGCCTCTGCTCTTCCTGGAATCTGAGGTGATTGTAGAAACTTCTATGCCTCAACTCAGGGGCTCTGGAATGGTATATTATAAAATTCTGGCAATTAGGTATTGGTATAAATCCTGAAAATTACTTCAGTTACTCTCATCTTGGTGTTTGTGGTCTCAAAAGGGCGTGAGGTAGATTACATAAAATTAGGGCTAATGAACTTTGCACTATAGACATTATTCAACTAGTTAAAATGCTTGTGTGCAAAGCTGAGTGAAGATGTGGCCCAGAGTTGTAAAATAAGGGAGACAAAAAATTGAATTTCTTTGTCTTATATCTATATTTATTTCTTTTATTTTGCAAAAAACCACAGAAATAGAAAATATCATACAGGTTATAAGATATGAATATGTGCCAACAAATTGGATAACCTAAAGAAATAGATAAGCTTCTAGGCACATATAATCTATGAGGACTGAACAATAAATATAAAATCTGAACAGAATAATAAGTTTATTGATTGAATCAATAACAATAAGCCTCTCATTAAAGTAAATCTGAGGACTTCATTTCTGAGGGGGGAGGCTAGCTCGGGCTGCATTGAGGGTAGGTCTAGTGTGGCTTGTGGACCTGGGACTGAACAGTAATCTGAGGACTTCATAACTTCACTGCAGGATTTTACTAAATATTTAAAGAATGAATGTTAATACTTAAGCCTTTCCAAAGTGCGGAAGAAGAATGATTTCAAACTTATTTTATGAATCTAGCATTTCCTTGATACTAAAGTCAGACAAGGACATTACAGAAGAGAAAATCACTCATCTTAGCGAACACTGATACAAAAATTCTCAACAGGATACTAGCAAATTCAACATACATTAGCAAGAACATTCATTATGATCAGGCGTAATGATGTGAGGAGAGTTCCGTAGTCACAAACTAAGATGTGCTACACCACATGGATAGCTAATGGAAAATAAGTCTATATTATACAATAGAGTCACTAAAAGCATTTACCAAAATTGAACACTCCTTCATAATAAAATCTTCATAAAATTAGATATAGAAGAAATTTATCTTTTTATTTATTTATTTATTTTATTTTATTTTTGGCGGAACCGGGGATTGAACTCAGGCCCTTGCGCTTGCCAGGGAAGCGCTTATTCCACTGAGCCATCTCCCAGCCCCAGAAAGAATTTATCTTAACATAATAAAATTTTTTACACTGGATTAAGGACAATTTATTGTTTTTATGTACAGAAAACTCAAGAGTACACTTAGCCCAGGTTAGTGGCAAGCTCTTTAGCCTTTGCTTTCTCCAGCTTGGCAATACAAGCCATAGATTTTGGTCCCAGAACGTTGCCTCCCCAGTGAAGGCAGATCTCATTGTGTCTGTCATTGTAGTTGGTCCTGATGGCCTCCACCAGCTTAGCCAGCACACCTTTGTTTTCTGAGTTGACTTGCATGAAGGTGACAGTGATACAGGTCTTCCTGTGGACCAGACACCCCAGCCTGGCCTTCCCCTTGATGATGCAGTAAGGGACCCCCATCTTACGACATAGGGCAGGCAGAAACACGGCCAGCTGGATGGGGGCCATGTCATGTGCAATCACCATGAGCTGAGCCTCCTTGTTCTCTACCAGAGTGGTGACAGTGTTGACACCTGCTCTGAGGACCAGTGGTCTCTCAGTGGGGACAGCCTCTTTGCCAGCTGCTTTCTTCTCTGCCCAGGCAAACAGCCTCTGCTTCTTCTCTTACTTGGTCTCTGGTCTGTACTTGTGGGTGACCTTAAGCAGCTGGGTAGCTGTTTGGTGGTTCAAGGCCTGGGTGAACTGATTAATTGCAATTAATTTCAATTAATTAAATTAATTGGGGGCAACCTTCAGCTGCTTGTACAGGATGACCCTCTGTCACTGCAGCCAGAGGTAGCAGAGCCATTTGACAAAGCGGGTGAGGTCTCTCTTGGGCTGGATGTCCTGTCCAATACCAAAATTCTTTGGCCTCTTCTCAAACAGGGGATTTACCACCTTCTTGGCCTCCTGCTTCTTCAGGACAGCAGGAATCGGGGCCACCTTCTTGCCCTTGGTCTTCTTCTCTTTCGGCATCTCATCAGCCAGCTGACAGAAAGAGCTAACATAATAAAAATTAATGCAAGACAAAACATACAACTAATGTTTCATCCACTAATGAAAAGTGGATAGTTTTTCCTTTAAGATCAGGAACAAGACAAGGAGGCCAATTCTTACCGCTTTCATTCCACATAGTACTCTAAGTCTTAGCTAAAACAATTAGCAACAGAAAGTAAATTGCACCCTAATTGCCTTTGTTTTTTCTGATCAAGGAGATTATGGGGCCACAGAGAAAAGTGATTGATGATGTAGAGTGTGCCTAAGGAGTCACCTGGAGAGAAAACATTCTGTCAGGCTTTCACAGAGAGCAAATTGGTCAAGCAATGGCTGTGACTCGTCCACATGGCTGACACTGACAAAGGATCTACAAACTGCGGCACTTGGTCTCAGGATAAATCCTGAGAGGATTTGATTGACCTTGGCAGATACAAAAGTTACATTTCTTGTTATATGGGTCTTGCTTTATCTTGGTCTTAACCCTTCAGCAGAAAGGTATAAAAACGAGGTATAAAAAATAAAGCCACATTAATATGCTGAGCTTTAAAAGGCTCAAGTCTACAACTGTAGGAGACACTTCCAGGTCCTTGTCTCGTCCAAGAAGCCACTATTTGCAATCCCAAAGTTACATTATTGGAATCCCATCAAATAGATTCCAATCTACCACTTACAATGCAACCCACGGCAAAAATGAAGACACTAAATTATATCTTCAATCATCGGGGAGTCAAGGGGCTCTAAGTCCAGCCATGAAGATGGCTTTCTGGAACCAAGAGAGTGACCCAGGGCCTCACCCAGCTTTGTTCAATAGGGGAGTGGCTTGAGGATTGACTGAGAATAGTGAGAAAGAGACTACTATGAGCTGAGCTAGGTGGGTGGCCTAAATTTACCTCTGCGATATGCAGAGAGGATATGCAGAGAGAGTAATCTGAATTATATAGTACCTAATGTTTTGGTCAGTCTGGTGCTTCAGCTTTGGTGTAGCCTTTCAAGCCCCAGGAAGTCATGGCCTCTGTCTGGAGGCTC
>NW_004524622.1:10808555-10812456 GCF_000260255.1 Octodon degus
TTTTATTGACAGATGACATGCTAGTTCATACAGAATCACCACCCTCGATGCTGTTAGGACCATAAAACTTTTGAAATGAATGAATAGATTCAGTAAAACTGGAGAGTAGAAATACCCAACATACAAAAGTCAGTTGCATTTTTGTATACCAAGTGTGATGAATCCCAAAAAGATAGCAAGAAAATAATCCTGCTTATAATGTCATAAAATATAAGAATAAATTTAACCAAGATGATAAAAAACCTGTACACTGAACTGCACAACACATTGATAAGGGAGATTGAAGAAGAAACAAATAAATGCCAACTTGGCCCATGTTCAAGCATAGTAATAGCATAAAATGAGCCATATTCCCCAATGAAACAGAATGTGGAACCGAAAAGTAAATCCATACACATACGATCAATTTTTTTTTTGTCAAAGTTACCAAGAATACATAATATGGGGGCCGGGGAGATGGCTCAGTGGAATAAGCACTTCCCTGGCAAGCACAAGGGCCTGAGTTCAATCCCCAGTAAGTGGAATAAGCACTTCCCTGGCAAGCACAAGGGCCTGAGTTCAATCCCCAGTTCCGCCAAAAAAAAAAATAAATAAATAAATAAATAAATAAAAATTAAAAAAAAGAATACATAATATGGAATTATAGCCTCATCAATAGATGATGTTAGACAGGTAGATATGTATTTACAGAAGAATAAAAGCAGATCCTTATCCCAAAATATATGCAAAAAGCAACTGAAAGTGAGTTAATGACTTAAATGGAAGAATACAAAAAGTAAAACCACTAGAAGGGAACATAATGAAAAGTTCTATGGCATTGTTCTGGACAATAATGTGTTTTGGGTGAAGGCCCCAAAGACATAGGCTATAAAACTGAAAACAGATATATGGGATTACATAGATCTAAGGAACCTTTCCCACAAAGTGAGGCAATAACCCATGTAATAACAGAAAATATTCATTACTCATATATATAATCAATAACAAGTAAACAAAATGTATAAGAAGTTTGAACAACACAATACTAACGCAGTTCAAAATGTGTGAAACTGGGTGTAGTGCTTGTTTTCTAGTAATCTGGGACTCTAAGGCCAGTGGCTCTCAAATTTGAGCCTATCCTGAGAAAATTAACAATTCAGCAATTCAGTGAGAACTTGCCTCAAAAAAAAAAGTACGATGGGGATAGAGTCAAGTGTGAAGACTCTAGGATCAATCTCTAGTCCAAAAGAGAGAAAAAGAAAGACAATGAAACACGGTATTAAGTGTGTCTCCAAAGCAGATTTACAAATGGCCAAAATGTAGATGAAAGTTTCTCAATATCATTCATGGTCAGGGTAAGCCAAATTTAAACCATAGGGAGGTATCACTTCATATTTGTTATCATACTAGTGACCAAAGATACCTGTTGGTGAAGACATGAAGAAAATACATGTACACTGCCGATGGGAATGCAAATCAGTGCCGTCATTACAAGAAAGCAATACTGTTTCCATAGAGCAACTAAAAATAGAGCTATGATACTATAGGCTCCCCAAACCACTGTTTTTCTTTGAGTATATAGGCATAGGAAACAAAGTCAGCATGTTAATGGTATACCCATCTCTAACAAAACTAAAAAAAGAAAGGGATATAAGTGAAGGACCATTTTGTATCTGTATATACAAAATAGTTAGGATAGCTATACAGCTACTTTCTCTTAATTCAATGAGAAGAAAGATTTGTACTAATAGTGCTTGGACAGGATATTATGTCTGCATCTTGAACTATGAATAACCACTATGAAGACAACAATAGGCAATATATTAATTATTGAAACTCTCCTACTATTTGGTTTTGAAACTGTCTCATTGCTATTTGTTTCTTGATAAAATTAATAATAAATAAATAAATAAACAAAATCAGCATGTTGACAAAATATGCACACTTCAATGTTTTTTTGCAGTGTCATTGGTAATAGCCAAAATATAGAAATAACTTAAAAGTCAATTAATGTTTACGTAATAAAAGGAAGTGGGTAGATAGATTAAAGAGAATAGAGTTTTCTGAGTTTGTAGAAATTGCTCTTATCCTCATTATTCCCTAAGCAATATAGGGCACACACAGCATTTACATTGTTTTAAGTGTAGTCAGTATCCTCAGGGTGATTTAAAATATATGGGAAAGTGTATGTAGGCTATATGGATATACTGGGACATTTAATATAAGGAAGCTGAGCATCTCCCGATTGTGGTTTTCTCTGAAGATCTTTGACCAATCTCCCACAGATACTAAGGGAAGACTTCATGTGACAACCTTAGCTAAATATGTTTGAAAATGTTTGATTTGTACAACAAATATTTATAAACATCTATTAAATACCAGAAGCATTGCTAAGTTCTATAGAAATAGCAGTGAACAAAAATTATCACAGCATTTACATTTTCAAAGGGAGAAGAGAAAATAAATAAAAGAGGAATGATGAAATAATGAATAATGAAGTGAATGTATATAGCTACATAATGGAATGCTATTCAATGTTTAAAAAAAGATTCTGTGGGGCTGGGGAGATGGCTCAGTAGAATAACTGCTTGCTTGGCAAGCACAAGGTCCTGAGTTCAATCCCTGGTACCACAAAAAAAAAAAAAAAAAAAAAAAAAAGATTCTGTGATTTGTGAATGATTTTGAGGAGTTACACTGAGTGAAATAAGACAAAGATAAAATATTCATTACCTCATTTACATATACAATCTAAGATTTGGAGTCAGAGTAGAAATGTCATAATCAGTAGCTGGGAGCCGACTAAGAGGACGTACTGGCCAAAGGGGAAAGACTGTTGTAAAATGAGCAAGTTCTGGAGATTATAGTTAATGTTAATTGCTATTTTTTTCCTTTTACCAATCTTGCATGCTTATATCTGGTAATCTGAAATTCCGTATCATTTCTTGTTTATTTTGTCATTATTTTTAACTTCTCTTTAAAAAATAAGAATACTGGTTGTTCCCTCTTTGAAACTCATAGTGGAGGTCAGCCAAATAGCTCAGCACATTAAACTGCCTGCAAGCAGGCACAGGGCACAGGGGTTCGATCCCCAGGCCTGCCATGCTGGTCCTGCCCCCATAGCTCACTGAGACAGCAATTGAGACTGGGCATGGTGGCACACACCTGTAATCCCAGCTCTGGGATGGTGTGTCTCCACCTTGGGTCAGAACTGGGAGCCAAAATAAGCCTGTTTTTCTTATAATTTACTCACTCTGAGGCATTCTTATTATTAACAAAAGATGGGCTAAGTGAAAATATACAGCATACTGGTGATTTAATACAGAAGTAGATATTAAGAGTTCTTACAGAGACCCAGTAGTAGCCCAGGTCCGGTGAGTGTGTGGAGAGATCCTGCTACCCTGTGCCTGTGGGACCAGTCCCAGTCCAGGCGCAGAGTGGGCCGGACCCTCTCCCACCCCCTTGGGCAGCCCCCCACCACTCCGCAGTACATCCCCCACCCCGCCACCCAGTAGGAATTTCTGCCACGTTCCGGGAACCCCCAGACCCAGTCCTAGCCCAGCTCCGGTGAGTGTGTGGAGAGCTTTCTGCTACCCTGCACCAGTGGGACTAGTCCCAACCCAGGCGCAGAGTGGGCTGGACGCTCTGCCACCACGTTGGGCCGCCCCCCACCACTCCGCAGTACATCCGCCACCCAACCCGCCGAGTAGGAATTTCTGCCGCATTCCGGGAACCCCCAGACCCAGTACTAGCCCAGGTCCAGTGAGTGTGTGGGAGAGCTTCCTCTTCCCCCTACTTCACCTTGCCACCTCCAGGCACAACTCAGGCCTGGCATACACGCCTGGGGTGTAACCCTGCAGCTGCAATCCCTGCAGAGAGTGTAGAGGATAGATCCACCCAGCTAGTCCAGGAGCAGAACATCTTG
>NW_004524622.1:10819574-10837150 GCF_000260255.1 Octodon degus
GTCCGCATCTTGTACAGCAATTAACCACTAGGAAGAATATATGCAGTGTGTTATTTGTTGAATCTGATTTGAAACTGTCTCCTTGCTGTTTATCAATGAAATTTTGAAAAAAAAAAGTTCTTACAACATACACGCAAATGCTCTTGTAGTAGATACATTGATTAACTAACTTGCTTGCGATACCTTTTTATAATGTGTATACACAGATCAAAACACCAAAATTGTACACCATGGGTACATACATACAATTTTAGTATATACAATTCAGTGAATATGTGGAAAATTAAACATTTAATATGACTTTCATAGATTAAAAAACAAAATGAACAACATTTATAAAAGCTTTCTAAAATTGCTTATATCTTTTAGCCAGCAAAATCAGGAATCTTTCCAAAAATCTCTCCTAAAGAAAAGAGATGTATGGGCCAGGGAGCTGGCTCAGTAGAATAAGTGCTTGCTTGCCAAGTGCAAGGGCCTATGTTCAATTTATGGTTCTACCAAAAAAAAAAAAAAAAAAAAAAAAAAAAAAAAAAAAAAGAAGAAAGAAAGAAAAAGAAAAGAAAAGAGCTGTACAACAAATTTATATAAAGTTATCAATGATACATAAATCTGTTATTAAAAGTAAGAATTAAATAATGTGTGGTATATTCATGTGCACAGGATGACAGAGATCATGTTGTAGGGCACTAATACAACAGAAAACTGTTTATACTATATTATTAATGAAAAAAGCAAGCTATGAAACATGTAGAGCTTGTTCCTTACTTAGTAAACCCCAAACCATAATAAAATTTTAGAAAATATTCATAATACTTAGAGTATAGTTCCCTCCACATGAAAGATTTAAGGATTTTTGGAAGATTTTATTTTTTAATTAATTAATTATTTTCTGATACAAGGTCTCACTATCCAGCTTGGACTCTTAGTGATCCTCCTGTCCCAGCCTCCCCAGGGCTGAGATTACTGTCATGCACGACCACGCCTGGTTTTGGCAGCTGGCCCAGTGGGCCTGGGGTTCCAGGGCCAGCACAGCATGTGGTACCAGGGATAGAAGCAGGTCCTTGCACTTGCCAGGCAGGTGGTGCTTAGACCACTAAACTATCTCCCCAGCCCTAGATTTTATTTTCTTCCCTTATGCCTTTCTGTTAGTTTTGAATTTTATTGTGAACATTTATTTCCTTTATTAGTAACATTAAACATAAAAATAATTTCACATTTTTTCTTATAATGTCTTATTCAGTCCTTTTTGCACATAGATCAAATAGCTAACCGATCTTCTGAAGTACTCCTTCTATTTATCATCCTGAGGTTTATATAAGGACCTTTCAAAACACATTTCTCTGTAAAACCATTTACTTTTTAGCCATAGAAATTTGGTCCTGCAGTTTTTGTTTCTGCAATAATTATACACATCTCCGCTCTAAATAATTTTCCCTGAAATTCGCTGAAAGGAGAAAGTGTCCAGAAGTCATCACCGGGAGCTGACAGTAAACATTTCTGGATGTGAAATTCCAAATGCTAATGGGAGTTCGTGATTTGCCTGCTCTTACCACGTCTATCACCAGTGGGATATTACCAGGCACCATGAGGGGCTCCACAATGGGCCTGCTGATGGATTTATAGAACAATATAGGAAGAACATAAAAAGGGATTTCAAGAGGGTTGATTAATTAAAGGAGGATCAAAATGATGTTGTGCGCGTGGGGAGCCAAGAACATTCTCGTTTTCATGCCACAGGCTGAGGGAAGGAAAAAATAAATTGAAACAGAGCAAGCCAACTGCATGACTCAAAACATGTGCTACTAAATCTCTCTTTTTGGTGCATAGATGCTCCAGAAGCTCAAGCTGTGTTACTTTGGCTCAACCCAGACAAAGCTTGTAGTGTTGCTCGTTATTGATTTATTTTTTATTTTTGGCTCTTAAGATGCTTCAATTTTATTGATACTAATGAGTCCACTTTTGTACCCCCAAAGTTGACAGAAAAATTTGTGGTTTATTTTATTTTATTTTATTTTATTTTATTTTATTTTATTTTTTGCAGGACCAGGAATTGAACTCAGGGTCTTGTGCTTGCCAAGGAAGTGCTTTTTCCTCTGAGCCATCTCCCCAGCCCCTGTTGTTTATTTCAAAGAGCAGCAAGGGAGTCAGAAAGAATTGTAGGGGACTAGAATGAGTGTAGAACTAAATCAGTGAACATTGTAGTGAAAATCTTTAAGATGAATCATCTCAATTTTGCAAGGATTCACCATATTTTTAACAAGAAAGCTCAAGTTTGAAAGAAGATAAGTTATTCGAAATAAGTTTCTTGGACATGATTATCTTAAAAAGAACCCAAAATGGGCACTTTTATAAAAAAAAAAATTAGTAAGTTAGAAAGACTGTGTCTCTATTAATAGGGAAATGATTGTAAGAATACATTATAATTATATAATAGTCACCTTAATAGACTACAAATATTAAGATTATTATTGTAAATATTATACAGTATATTTTATGCTCTACACTATACTATTATATAAAATTAAGCTTTGGTTATATTTTTGTTGCTATTTTTTGTTTTGTTTTTTAAGCCTTTATTTGCGAAGTGTAGTCTTAATGATCACAGAGGAGTACGGAGGAGAAAGAGAAAGCAAACATAAATACCTTGAGTCTCCCTCGTGCTCTGTCCTAAGCCCGCTCTTCTTTCGTTCGATCATCATCAGAGTCATCCCAGAGTCAGAGCTTATTTCTTTGCTTTGCTTTGTGTCTGTTTTACCCAAATCTTTCTCATCTGACATCTTCTCATCGTCTTTATCCCCTTCACTGGCTTTGCTCTCTGCTTCCTCTTCCTCCTCTTCAGCACTCTCCTCCTCTTCCTCTTTCTCTTCTTCTTCTTCCTCCTCTTCTTCAGGGTTTTCTCTTTCTTTGATATGAACTGTATTGCCTTTTTCCCTGTCTTCATCACTGGCCTCCCAATCTTCCAGTCTACCATCCTCTACCTTCTTTTGGGCCACTGTCTTAAGAAGGGTCATCCTCTTCATTCCCACCACCAACATGAGCACCTGGCTTAGTTTTTTTTTTTTTTTCCTATCCTTTTCTAGACTGCAAAAATTCACCATCAGCCTCCTCACCACTTTCCCCTGAAGCCTTCACTCTGGAAAGCTCTTTGGTTCTTTTACTGCACTCGTTGTCTTCCTCTGAGCCATCCTTCTTTTTATTAGACTTCTGAGCTTTCTCTTTAGCTTTTTTAGACAGCTTATTAAAAATCATCATCATCACTCCCAGAATGTATTTCCATTTTGGATTTTGTAATCTTTTTTGACTTTGAATCTTTATCATCTGATTCTTCATTATCATTATCATCAAAACCTTGTTTTTTGTCCTTATATCCTTTTTTTTTTTAAAAAAAAAAATCTTGTTTTGAAGTAGAATCTTCTTCAGTGTTTTCTGTTGGCTTCACTGCAACAGCTTTTCTGTCTGTGTTGATGCCTTGAACTTCTGAAGACAATTCTTCCAGTTCTTTCAGAATGTCATCTTCATCAAAGTCCTGCTTCTTTTTCCCCTTTGTCTTTTGGGGTTCCTGTTCTTTGGCAGCATCAGCTCCTTCTATTTCTGCAGCCAAAGCATCAAGGTCAAGTTCATCCTTGGCACTGTCTTCGCTCTCGATTTTCTGCTCCTTCCCCATGGCTTGTCAGCAGCACTCACCACCTCTGGTCTCCCTGTTTGGTCTCTCCCAGAGCCACGGTCTCCTGGCTGACTTCCAACTCTGCTCAGCTCGGTCCCTCCACGCTGCCACCTCACGCATCTGGCTCTCCCTTAATTATATTTTAAAATAGAATTAAACTTCATATACACAAATGTAATTTATCTATTTTATATATCTATAAACAACTAGGTAATGCTTTTCCAAATTTTCCAAACTGTGATTGTATGAAAAACAAATTTTTAAGATTGATTCATATTATAAAATTTTAAAAATATTCTAAAGGCCAACCTCACCCAAGAATCCTCAGGGAGAGCTAACTTTATATGTTCTTATTTTGTAAAATACAACAAAAAGTATAAAGTTTATTGTTTTTGTATACTGGCATGAGACATTATTTCCTTAAAAATTTAAATTTCTTTAAAATCATAGATATTTCTTCTACTTAGAATTATGTGAGGTAATGCATTTGGGAATTATTTTCAAAATAAAATATCATAAAAATAAACATTAATGTCATCATCACCATCTCTATTATTCATAGTATACCACTGATAATACAATGAACACACTCAGGAGATGCTTACAGGGAATCACAAAGAGGAGTGATACATGATCAAGTGATGGTTCTTCCTGACTACTTAAAGACCTTAAGTGACAACCACAATACAAAGTTGTCTTTAGAGGGGACCAAATTTATTTCATAGGAGGCCTGTGAGCAACAGTAGATTCTAGAGGCCGTGAGTCTACAGGCAATGTGGCTGGGTTGGAGGCATGAGCTTTAAAGCAGAGGAAAGACAGCAGGGATAGGCTCAAGAAGAATAATATGGGTTCATACGAGCCTAAATTCTATAATTACTTTTATTAAGCAGTCCATGGAGGAGCAATATCCTTTCCCACAGGCCGTTGCCTTGAGGAGGTGCCAGGACCATTCATCACTAGAGAGCTTCTGCTCACTGGCAGAGGTTGCAATCCAGTTTGAACTTGGTAACCCGAGCCTGGCAAAAGGAGAATTAAGGCAACCACCAGAGAAGATGGCTTTAAGCGGCTCTTGTTGGTGTTTGTGTGGAGGATATAGAATCTTTCTGTTTAGAAAGCTTAAAAAGCTACTATTTAAAAAGCTTAATTAACAAGTACAAAGATACTTCTACTTATGTAAGTAAAGGTAGAGTTTACAAAAAGTTAGGCGTCCACTGCTGAAACCATCCTTTTCCAGCAGAAAGGAGGTCGTGCTTTTCCTCAGTATGCTCCTCTTCCTGCTTGTAGGAATTCCCGCGCATGTCCAGTCTCCTTGTTGCAGTGTTTCTGACAGCCCTGGGGAAGTGCCCACAGCTGGTAGCAATCGAGAAAGACAGCTGCTGCTGCTGCTGCTGCTGCTGCTGCTGTGGTCATCTGGCTGCTGCTCTGCCCAGATCTCTTCCTGCTATAGCTTCGTGTGCTTTGACTGCTTTCCCTATGGTAGAAACACAGCCATGTCCCAACCCCCACAGATGCCAGTCAGGTAGCTCAAGGCATTTTGGAGCCTCAGGGGTTTCAGGAGGGAACCCTAACAAAGAGGATGCAAAAAGGGCTCAACATTAGGCAGCTTCCAAAGATCCTCTGTGAGCTCCCCTACACCGCGTCTTTTGTAGCTCTTGACTACCCTCTCATGAAGCTACTGCTGACTGTTTAACCTCTCACTGTGTGTGCCCTTAAGTACAATTCACATCCACGTTTTCATCCTAGCTTTTCAGGTGACTGGGGGTAATCATTCCTTACAAGGGAAAAGCCACTGTAAGTGAGGTTTCCCCAGAGGGCCTGAGAATAACTCAGAATATTACAGTTCAATAACACATTTTCCTAGTTCATTCTGTTCAACCATTAATGATGTCAAAAGGGTAATAAGGAGCCCAAAGGAAGATAGACTGCCGCAATCACCAATGGCTCCTTGTTGCATTTTCTCTCTAAGTCTCTAAGTTTAGAATAAGGAGGGAATCAGGATTCCACACGTGGCTCTCCTTAATGCGGACTTATTCACCATCTCTGCAGCTCCTTGACCCGAATGCTCATGCAGGCATATGTTGCTTTGTCACATGAATCCTCATAAAAGGCCAGGATATCTTAAGTCCACCTTAGAGAAGAAACATTTCTTTATTGACAGCATAAATGATAGGAACAGATCTACTAAAAGATCTGCCCAATCTGCATTGCTAAATAGAACCCTTGGTTTGGGATGGAGCAGATTGCATTTGGGTGTGCATTTAGGATTCTCCCAGAGCTGTGGGAGGGGATTGCGTAACCAGAGGACCCACTCAAATATTTCTCACAGAACAGAAGCACAAGTGTCCTTCAAAGAAAACCCAAGTTCCACCTTTGAAGAAAGACTTTGAATGCAACATTTTCGACTTGAAAATGAAACATATTAAAGAAGAGCTACAAGGAAAGACTAGCCTTAGTAGGTTTTAAATGCATAATGCAAACATAGTAATTAAAATTGACTTATACCTAAGGCAGACTTAGGAAAATCAATGAAGAAGATTACAGAGTCCAGAAATATATCTGCCTGTTTTAGAATTTGAAATTTGCAAGATGAAATTAGGGTGGTAATAAATTATGTATATTTGGACAACTAAAAATTTGGGAAAGACAGAACTACCTTAACATACTTTGTAACCACATAAATTATACATAATTAAACATGTAAACTTAAATAATTAACTCATATAATGATGTAACAAAATGTGAGCAATTAAAAAAATAATTTTGGATGATGTAAAGTAAGATGTTGGCCTGATACAAAGCCCAGTAGCTTTCAATTGTAAGATTGATGTTTATATTTAAACATATAATGACTTAAATATTGTAATAGATTTAGCATGCTATAAACAAAGTGGGAAATGCAGACATATATGATAAATGCATACAAATTTCATATGTCTAGTCTTGAAAAGCAAGATGAATAAATGAACAATACAAAAGCAAGTGAGTAAAGGGTATGAACAGATCGTTCACAGAGGAAATTGAATTTACCTGAATATGTTTGTATGTTTGTATGTATGTATACACAGGGCTTTATAAACCCATATGTAGAATTTTGTTAGTTGGCTTATTCACAATTTTATTCACAACTAAAGAAATGTAAATAACAACAATAAAATAGAACTTATATGCATTGATGAGTACCAAACATTGATACAGATGTGTGAGAGCAAACACCTCCCTTATTGCTATATTGTTAAGCGTGATCGAACTACCAAAATTTATAGTGTGAATATTCTTTAAGCTAAATATTCCACTTCTAAAATATACTTCCTTAGTTACACAAAGATATATGTGTAAATAATTTAACTGCAGTCTGGTTTCTAGTAACAAACAACTGAAAGTTGTATAAGAGTCACTTAGGAGACGACTCAAGGGAAGTCAGGTGACAGGGTGAGGAATTTTAGCTTTCATTATATGCCACTTCAAATACCTGAAGTGTTTAACTATGTAATAATTTTTATAGAACATATTTAATATTTGAGTCCAGTTCTGGCTATGGGAAGGGAACATGTATGAGAGGGTCCAGGTGCATTTGCTGGAGGTTTGCATTTTCTGGAGGCTGAGGGAACAGATGGAGTCAGAAGCACGTGTGGCCCATGCAGGACCTCTGCCTCCTCCTCTGTGCCATCCTAAGGAGTGGCGTCACCAGTGCCTTCCTGTTGTTTCCTGCTTCTGCCTGTATGATGGCATTAAGGAAGGAAACCACCTCTTGCCAGAGCGCATTTCTTCTTTCCTCTTCCTTGGCCTTGGGCCACCCTGATCTTCCTTTTCTCTCTTTCTTTCCTCACCACGGCTCTCCTGTAGTTGCGCAGTACACAGCAAGGCTCCTAACATTTCTCCCTTGCTGGGGTCCTGTGGAAATCCAGCTCTGCCTTGACTTTGGATACCAGTCTATCATAAAACCCCAGATTCTCATTATTTTGGAAAAATGAATTAACAAGCAATGGTACAAGAAAGAGAGTAGCCACTGTAACCAAGAAGATTCAGCCACAGCTTTCTCTGCTTGGCATCCTGCGTGAAGGTTCTGAAATGGAAAGAAATGCTCCAATTCTAATTACTATAAATGTTCTTGTACTTTAGAAAACATTAGAGTTGCTTAATGGGAGCAGCTTGAAAATTGCTCAGGGAATGTTAAGAAAAACTGAAAATCCTTGACATAGACCACATTACTTATTACAATAGTAAGAAATTACTGACTGAAAAAAAACTCTGAGATTTGGCAACTCTTGAATATTTTGCCTTTTCCCTGTTTCTTTTCTTCTCTGGGGATCCAGATATGAACCTTTAGGTTGAGTTTTTGTAATTGCCTGAGGAAGCAGCCACTGAATATTTTCTCAGCTTTATTTCCTTCTCTTCTACCCTGAAAGAAGCATTTAGGCTCCAGTCAATGGTGCAGAAATGATAAGATTGTAAGGGCGGGATGGGAAGTCAAGGACCTGGAAAGCTTCATTATCAGTAAGTTCCTGCCCTGAAGGAGAAGAACAAGGAAGCTCTGCCTTTGCTCCTGGGGAAGGGGGCTCTCTGAATGGCACTAAGCACAGAGGGAAACTGTCTCTTTTCTGAAAGTGTTGTCAGTCCTTGAAACTTCACTCTCTGCAGTCCTAAGAACTTGTGTTTGAAGTGCATGGCTCCCACCAGGTGAGAAAATGCTAGTGTGTATAAGTGGAACGCTGTCTCTCTGTCTCTGTCTCTGTCTCTCTGTGCTTATGAGGTGTGGACAAGAAAAATGTCTATTAATTCTATTATTTCTTCTTTGGACTATGAAGGAAGCTCACTGGTTCAGCTGACTAGGTTAAGGAGGAGCATGCGCTCAGTTCCTGCCATGGTGATGTTGTGATACACCTATCTATTCACAGTGCAGTTTATGCATATATGCATGAGTGGAGGGAGGAAGAAAGGGAGGGAGGTAGAGAGAGATAGAGACAGACAGAGAGACAGAGACAGAGACATAGAGACCAAGACTGAGACTGAGACTGAGACCGAGACAGAGACAGAGACAGAGAGAGAATAGAAATATGAGAGGTGGTTGGAGTTTTATGCAAATTAATTTTAATTGTTGAAGGCTGGCCAGATAGCTCAGCAGACTAAAGTGCCTGCTTAGGGAGCACAGTGGCTGGGGCTTGATCCCTGGTGTGCCATGCCCGCCTTGCCCCCAGGGCGTGCTGAGACAGTGATTGAGACTGGGTGTGGTGGCATGCGCCTGTAATCCCAGAATTTAGGAGGCTGAACACAGGAGAAGCACCATGAGTCTGATCTACATAGTGAGACCCTGTACTAAATATATTTAAAAAAATTAATTGTTAAATTTTTTTTAATTGTTAAATTTTTAGGACACATTTGTTTGGTAAGAGCTTATATGTTATGTTTTTCACTCGGTACATAAGTGAATTTATAATGAAATTGTTGTTTATGATTTTTAAAATCAGAGTATGTACTCTAAATAATATCTTTGTTGAGATGTTATTGGTGACAGTCAAGTGTTTGGGCCAAATGATTCAGAATGTCTGTCTCCCAGCTAGACCTAGTCATCTATCATCTCTGGGAAGTCCTCTAGAAAGGAACATGATTGTGCATTACTCCAATTTACAAAGGAAAACTTGACAAAGCTGCATGTTTGATAGTTGGATTTGAACTAGAGGTCTCACTACACAGAACTTTGGTGAAGCTGGCTGCATTGCATGGCCATAATTTCTACTTTCTGTCACCTCCTACACCCAATCCATCATATCTGTCAGCTTCAGGGGAGTCAAACTACAGAGAAAGGGAGAGAGACTCAATATGAAAGTGCATTTGCTTCCAATGCAATATTTGAGATGACCTAGGATTCCACAAAAGCTGTTGTTCCAGACTAGGCTATCCATAGGGAAGAGGGTAGAACTGTGGAAAAACAAAACCAAAACAGGCCTTGTACCAACTTAGCAGTCCAGTTGTAGGGCTGAGAACAGGAAGAGAGAGTGAACTGCAAGCACTTTCCCTTGTACCATAACACCACCCAGGAGCAAATTTTATCAACCATGTCCTGCAATCTAATAGTCAATCCAATTCCAACAGTCACTTCCAATTCTGGTGCTGTTTGCTACTGGAAAAAAAGGAGCAAAAAACCTATGCATGTGTGGGGCTGAAAGAGAAACAGGAAGGTCCAGTGCTTTCCTTCTTTCTGGAAGTTTTTGGGGTACTTTACAACTGATTCTCTTTCCATTCACATATTTTGGAGAGTAGGAAATTTATCTAAATGAAGTAGATTCTATCAGCAGAGCCAGGATTGGAACCGAGGTCTTTGCCCTAACCCACTTGAATATGTGAAAGCCTCAGCAGTGACTCTGCAGACCCCAGGACACAGAAGAGCTCTGCTGGGAAACCGTGAACTGCCCAGGTCTATTTTCCAGGCTGGGACATATTTTGGGGAACATAGCATTAGAACATTCCTGCAAGATGACAGATTTGGATTTCTATATGGATGTTTTTCTTGAAAGCATCACAAAGTCCTGAATATTTCAGAGAAGAATTTTTTATTAGAGATATAAATGGATTTTTTTTTTTTAGGTTTGGGCTCCGTGGAGGTGTCCATTGAAGAATGTAAGAAATCAGTCTAACTAAATTAAAGTGGTGGTTTTAAAAGCTTACCACTGTCTTTTCATAAATCGCTGTCTCATTTAACAAGCCCATGGAGGTAGAGGAGGTAGAATCTTTCCAACATAAAGACTGTTTTGCAGAATCATTTCATAAAAATAGACCTTGTGCAGCCCAATTATTTCCACTCTTGTCTGAAAAGCAAGTGAAGGCTCTGAAACACGCCTTTAGGAACTAGCCTGTGGGGTGGAATTGGCATGTCTGTGATTCTCTTATTATTTCTGATTATTGAGTCTATTTAGGGTCATACCCAGGTAAGTTTTGGGTGAAGACTCATGAATAGAGTGAGAGAAGCTTGTGAGAACTCGCCAAATACAGCCAGTTGAACTGCCAAATGCAGCCAGTTGACCAGGAAAGGGACCTTAGCTAAACAAATAAAGTAAGCAGAGACTCCACATTTCCAGAGTTTAGTTTGGCCAGTTAATTTCTGGAGAGATTTAGACCTAATTTGCTCCTAGGTTGATGGAAGATCTAGGTTCATCTTCAGTTCATTGGCTTAGAGAGCTTTTGCATGGTCCTCCTGTAGTTGTATCTGTTGCTAGGTATTTATCATAGAATTAGGTAAGCTTGCTCCAGTTTTGAGAGCTAAGATTTTATCCTTTGCTGAAGTCAGCAGTAGGGGGCACGCAATTGGATTGTGACAAATCTTTGACTTTGGATTCAGATTTTGAACATTATGTTAATTTCCCTTCTTTTGTACTTTGTAGCCATACTGCTACTGAGAACTTTAATCATTTTAAATGAAATATTTTTATAACCTACATATTTGTTTTGTTCTATAGCTCATATCACAAATAAGCACAAATTTTCCTATAAATCAGACTTCCTTAGTAGTCCATAAAATTCCTGACAGATCAAGGATCTAAGAGATTCTTGTACAAGCTGATATTTAGAATATGCTAGAATTTTGGACTATTTGTCATATGGAACAGTTAATGGCTCTTTTCATTAAGTTATTTGGAAATGCAGGTTGAAATTAGCTTAAATGAAATCTCTGGCCTAGAGTCAAGTAGTTAAGGGAACCATATCAACTCTTCCATTTATAAACATGCTACCATTACAAGGACTTGGCTTCCTAATAGATGGTGATGAGACCCATTCTTGGCCCTTGCCCATTGGCGAGATGCTAGAAGACATCACCACCCTTCTCTGAGAGATGAGAGAGCAGGCTGTGCCCCACATTTGCTTTCTTCACTTTTGGTAATGTGCTAGCTGTTCCTTACCCTGAGTGACTCCACTTTATAAAACAGCAGTTTGTTCCACACAGTGCCAGTGCTGAGCCAGAGTGGCACAAACACTTGGGTATGTCCATAACCACCAGATGTTGGACACACTACACTCATGAAGAGACAAAGGACCCCCCAAAACACACACACACACACACACACACACACACGCACGCACACACTAAACCCCTCTTCAAGCCAACTTCCATCTGCACAGTAGAATCACAAAGCATGAAATAATGAATAATCATGATAATGAAAATGACCGTCGGCAAACTTACCAAATAACATCATAAAACAAAGGCTGTCAGCTTATTAAACTCAACAGGGCAAACAATGTTGCCTCCCCTGCTCCAACTAGGGTCATGAAAAAGGAGGAGTGTGCAACGTGACACAGGGGTGTTCCACTCAAAGCTGTCAGCCCATCAGGGCATTCAGTGAGGGCTTCACAAGTGTGGCAGGGGATGAGCTCTGGCTCTCTGTCCCTAGGTTTCAGCTCAGCTCTGCCTTCTTGCTTTCTATGGCTTAGGGAACTGCCTGCAGTCAGACTCAGGCTTTAAATCAACTCTGCATTCTTAATAAACCCTGCGCACTACTCAGAGAAGCGCTCCAGTTCAGTAATTTAATCGGGCTACTTGCGGTGACTTTTCACACCTCTGGTTTTGATTTTAGTTCTCCTTCTTTGAGTCTTGCAGTCACTGTTTAGCCATTTCTTAGCTGTTTGGTAACCTGCATGTTATTGTGTGAAGTCCGATGTGTGACTTGAGTGTTACAGATGTTAGTAATTAAGTCTGGAATAAAAGAATCTGATTGCCTGCCTCTGTGGCTACTGAGTGAATACTGAATGCTCGACCAGATGAGACTGATGAAATAGACATATAGTGTACAAATTTATTATTAATGAATATATTCTGATAGTGTAAAGAGAGACAGGTGTGATCAGTCTATGCTACTAGCAAAGCTGACATGAAAAATATTCGAAGACCTGAAGAGACACAACAAATTATTTGAAAGAAATGTTATTTGTTCGATGTAGTTTTAGTGAAAAAGGGAGAATTGTGAAACACTGCAAGAAGAATAGCCTTAGAGTGCAGGGGCTGGCAAGATAGCTCAGTGGACTAAAGCGCCTGCTTAGGAAAGCTTAGGCAAGTGCAGGGACTGGGCTTTGATCCCCAGCACCACATTCTGTGCCAGCCCCACCTTTAGAGTGGGCTGAGTCGGCCAGAGTCTGTGCGTGGTGGCCTGTGCCTGTAATCCCAGTGCTGGGGAGGCTGAAAACAGGAGGATTACTAGGAGTCTGAGCTGAGTAATGAGATCCTGTGACAACCAAATACATTAAAAAAGAAAGAAAGCAATTAGTGTCCAATGTGTTCCCACTCTATTCTTTCTCTCATTTATTAAATATTTCTTGTATGCTAGATGCTATGCTAGTCTTTAAGGGGAATATTACCTAATTTGCTTTTTACAATAACTCTTGTATGTATTATTACTTGATTTTAAAGTCAAGATGGCTGAAAATTTGTGAGATTAAGGTTGCGATTAATAGGCAATAGAGTTTATATTTAAACCTCCTGTATGAAAGATCAAGGTCTTAGCCACTATCATAGAACTTTGCACGTGAGGTCAGGTCTGTTTTTGAGTGAGTAAAAGGTTTAGTTTCAACCTGTTTTCATATGCTCTTATTATTTTATATATAAAAAGTCCTGGGGCCACTGACAGACCTTAGCAGTATAAATTTGAAAAAAGATTTTGTTTGCCTTGTATGCTTTCTTCCTATGGAAGAAATTCCACAGTACATGTGGATAAGAACGTGTTTTTTTTTTTTGGTCTGGTCTACCAATCTGTGTCTTTTAATTGGAGAGTTGAGGCCCTTCACATTGAGAGAGATTCTGACAGGTGAGATGAGGGGGGGGAATAGGTCAAAAAAGAAACAATCTTTATTACACATGGGTACAAACTCTCCAAGAGAACCGTACAATGAAGGTGCTGCAAACATATACTAATAATAGAAAGGAAAAGAAAGATTTATCTGATTCCCTGAAATAACAGTAGAAGCAGACTTGATTAAAACACTGTTGTCCTAACTCATTCACTCACCAAGGTACAGTCGTTCCTCCACTCTGCCAGGTACACCTCTGGGCACTGGTGTCACATTAATAAGCAAGATAAACAAGGTTCATTCTCTTCTGGTTTCTAATTTTATGTTCCAAATTCAGAAAGCTTCAAAGTTATTGTGAATTTTCAGAGGAATGGAGTTTGCTCGTTTGAAGCTCTGTGCTAGAGACAGCCCAATGGCTTGACTGCTTTTGCAGCCTACAATGAAATTTCTTCTTTGTTCCTTGAGTATAAGTAGAGGCCAGAAATACTGTCACTCTGCTTGTATTTTTGGCGACCTATGTTGGTATTTCAGGTATTCACTGGATTCTTAAAGTATTAAAAATGTAAGTATGAATGGGAGCCTTAAACTACGGTTTCCCTCTACAGTGGAATGTTAGACAAATGTGCCCAGAGTTCTTTGCTACAAAATATGAGAACAGTATGGGCTTTTAAATTTGATAAGTGTTTATGTTGAAGATTATAAGTAATGCTCACCGTGTAAAAAACCCCAAATAAACAAATAACTCTAAAGGATTTCTAAAGTTTGCACTCTCTGTAAGCTCCTTGAATAAGAAGTTGGACAGCTATTCCTTCATATCTGAAATCAGAAAAGAACAGACATTGCTGGAATGTAGTGATTAAGTTTAGAGATTTTAGACCTACAAAGCTTTAGTGCACATGTTTGATTCTGCCTTTAACTAGCAGTCTGGCCTTGGCAAGTAACGTCTTTGTGCTTTAATTTTGTAATATGTGAAAATTAGGTTACAAGAATATTACCTACCTCAGAGTTTTCCTATGAAGACTGAATGATGTAAAGTAGGGAAAACATGTATCCACCATCAGTGTTTAATCACAATTGGCTGTTATTGATCACCAGTTTATTATGATTGATCATCCTGACTTCTGCCATTAAGGAATGTTCTCAAACAAATAACTTGGGTATCTTACAGTGCACTGTGTGTTTAAGATTAGGCTAAACAGCCTATAGCTTGCTGTACTCTGTCCCCACCCCCAGTACTTTACATCCCTGGATGTCCCCAGAAAAAGGCAGAGAATTGGGCGTGGGTTGTTTCTACTTGCATCGTCAATGCACCATTGCTTCACAAGCTGGGACTCTTGAATTTTTAATTAAAGTAACCTCCTTATGGGGTAGGTGATGAGAAAGCACAGCACAAGCCAAGCATCTATAAATTTTCCTCCCTGTACACAGTGGAAGCTGAAGCTATTTGTTACCATCAACTTGGCTAAGGTTTAAGATAAAGTAGATTATATTTAGGTGAGTTAAGTCTCTATAGCTGGTTTAGATTAATGACTCACTTAGAATTCACAAAACACTGGCACCTCAGGAAGCAGTATGTGACTGAATTTAAAAGCCAGTGCTTTTACTGAATTGTGCTTCTAAGTGTTCCAGGGGCAAGACTGCAGTGGGGTATCATTTTTGTTAAGCACAGGCTAGCTAACACAGCAAAGTACCCTCGCGAGGAATTCTTTGGACAAAGGAAAGATGGCTATTGGAAAGGGTTAGCAATTTAGCTTCTTTAAACTTCTTCTTCTTCTTTTTTTTTTTTTTTAGTTAGGCTACAATAATTGCTAAAATGGTTGTTTTGGGAAAGCTCCTGGGATTTCATACATCTTGGTTTTTCTGTTTCAGATGCACAAATAGAAGTCTGGAATCACCAGAGGTAACACAAGCCAGGAGACATTGGGGCTGTGTGCACAGTGAGAATATGCAGCGAGAACCAGCTTTGATTTAGCTTTCTCAGCAGGAGGACACTCCCTCTGTTGTAATGCCTAAACTACAAATAGCTGAGAGGGAAGGCCTCCTGGGCATATTTTCACTTTTGGAAAAAAATGTTTCCCAAAGTCATGTTTTTACTAAATGATAAAATATTACTTTTTGTAATATCATTACTTTTTAATATTGTCTTCATATATTTATTTATGGTGTGACCACAGACATTATCTCTCCATTCTTTAGTTTTCTAATATATAAAATTATATTGGAAATAAGAGTATTATTTCATGAGGCTTTTGTGAGCATTAAGTGGATTAATATACGTAAAATGCTTCAAATTACCTACTTGCTCACAGTAAGAAGTCTAGAACAATGTCTTTCTGGATATTATAATATACAATTTAATAAATACTATATTTAGGTGATCAAATATACTATTACTCTAATGGTTTGTCTGACTAGGAGAATCATAAGGATTTATGAGAGTACATTTTGTTGTCCTCAGTTCCCCATACTGAATGGGTATCTTGTTTGACCACATGCATAAACACTCCTGAAGTTTCTTTGTGCTGAAGGGAGGAGTCTATCTAAAGATGATCTTCCAGTCTTAAACATCAAACTGTGGCAAGTGTCTCTCCTACAGAACTCTAACTGAATGATTCCTTTTGTTTCAGCATCTCTTACACCCATAAGAGTTTGGAGTAGCATTAGCAAATGCCTCTAGGGATCTACATATGTACTCTGGGATTTTAGATGTACAGCTTACCCCTAGCAATTCAGTGGTGCAATAAAGATATATGTAAAGTGAGCCCATTTCACATCTTTAATAATTCTCTCGTTGTTCCTGGAGAGGCCTATATTTACCTTGAAAAATAGCCAAGTAAAGAGCCAAGATATGTTCTGATCAAGCAGAAAGCTGAGTTGCATTTTGCTTAATGGAAACAATAAGAAGGAAGAAGTCTTTGTTCCCCTTGTATCAGAATTTATATAAAGTGATTAAACATTCTTGCTTTCTCCTTTTGCCTCAAATGTTTTGGGGTTTTCACTCCTCCTATCAAGAGCAGCATAATGTAGTGGAGAGAGGGGAAGATTTGTTTTTCTCAGGAGAGTAAAAAAAGATGGTGGGTTAGGTAGTCAGCAGCGCCCATGATCTGAGGAACGCTCAGAGCTCCTCCCTGTCTCCTCCATGTGGTATTTTCACTGTCTCTGGATTGAATTCTATGCAGCATACACAGCAACAGGCTTGCTAAAGAGGTCCCAGGTCCCTCCCCTCACCTGTAGTCTTATGACGGAGGTGTCATTGACTGCCCTCAGAGGCAACTAAGCTATATCAGAAAGTGCGTGAGGAACTCTAGAAAAGGATCAGAAGTTTAGGATTACCACTGCCTGGGTTCCTATAATGACAAAGCAGAAAAGCTGGCAAAGAAGTTTAGGACTTAAGGAAAAAAGAACTGCTACCTACTAGTGCTGCAACACTGAAACAATATGGTAGTGTAGATTCTTGCCATTCATAAAGAATTAAACATGTGAAGGTTAAATGAGATTGAGGCAAATGAAAGGAGCCAGCCAAAAGAAACAATAGCTCATTTGAATTTATATTTTGTGAGATGCTAGGTCCTAAGTCATGGTTAGGGTACATTCACTCATCCTCTCTCAACTATGAAATACAGAAGAAAGAAGATGGACACTATTTTCTTATTTTCCTTAGGGGTGACACAGAACATTCTCCATGCATAAAAAAGAAGTTAATTTATGACCTGATATAAATATTTTATGGTATCTGAGACTTATTATCTCAAGTTAAGAAAATTTTTATTTTTCTTACTACTTTGTATTTCAAAGAGAGAGTATGAGTGTAGATATCTCATACTTCCCAAAAGCGAATGAGCAGGAGAGAGGCTAAATTTTCAACATCATTCTGATTTCTTACCTAAGGACAATCATTGATGTTCAAATAAGTTTGATTGCAATTCAGTAACCCTCAAAGTATCTGTTAATCTCTTGAGCCATTTCAGGCAGTGTAATCTCTTGAGCCATTTCAGGCAGTGTAAAAAGGCATGTAATAGCAAACAAGAAACAGAAAAACAAATAAGTGATGATCATTGCTATGTGTTATGCTTCACTCAGAATAGGAACCAGATCAGCCAGGTTGAAATTTAGAAAGCCATTTATTACTGAGCTCAGG
>NW_004524622.1:10844460-10845627 GCF_000260255.1 Octodon degus
TCATACACTCACAGGTGGGGCTTTTGGGAGGTGATTGGTCTTTGGGTGCTGACACTCATCAATGCATTAGTCCACCTTTGGGTTTTCAATGAGATGGTATGTTGGGAGGGAAATAGAGGAGGTGCCCCTCTTGCCTTGACCTGTCTCTCTGCTTCCTGCAGCTCCACCATGAACTGTCTCTCCTTTTCCATGCCCTCTGCCACACCTGCCTGCCTTGGAGCCAGCAGACTTCAGACTGAACCCCCTACAAACTGTGAGCCAAAGCAAACTTTCCTCCTTTAACTGTGGGCACTGAGTGCAAGCAAAATGTAACTGGGACAGGCAACAATAAGGAAGGACACAAGACAGGAAACAATAAAGACACAATACAGGCAACAATAAGGACATGAGACAGGCATTTGTTCTTGAACTTACATACTGGAGCCAAAGAGTTAAGGAAATTAGCAATTTGTAAACCAGTTGTTTCACTTTCCTTAGAAGGAAATAAAAAGAATAATACACAAACATATAATAAATGCAAATGATATTCCCCTTAGTAGAGTGATTTTACTGTGTGCATGAGGAAGGGGGTTAAGAAGGATAGAATGCAAAATAGGTGAACAAGGACAAACATAGTAGAAGCAAGGATGAAGGGCAAAGGATGACCACCAAAATTTGGGGAAACTGGAGAATAAAGAAGAGAGGGAATGAGTGGGAAAGCAAAATAATATTGAAGCAAAGCAGCAAGAGAAGAGATAGTCTTCATTTACATGAAAATATAAAATCAAGAGAGATAGTTATGGAAAGAGAATGAAAATGAATAGAAGAAAAACAAGAGGTAAGAAACCTAAATGCTTAAAAAAGAAAAAAAGAGAAGAAAACATCTCAACCAGATAGAAATAGGAAAATTGGATTCCAGAAGAAACAGGACAGTGGCGTGAACACAGGGAAACAAAAGAAAGCAAGAAAGCATGTTGCCATGAAGTGAAGGCTTTGTCTCAGAGATGAGAGACTCAAAGAAAAGGAAAGATTAAACCCTAAAAAGAAAAAAAATAAAAAAGAAAGATCCCAGTGCTTTAAAGGAAAGAGACATCCCCCAGCATTCTTCCTGCATATTCTTGCAGCATAACACACAGCTTGGCCCACCTTATCATATCCTGGTTGATATCAACTTTATCAACTTTTCCA
>NW_004524622.1:10845727-10860603 GCF_000260255.1 Octodon degus
TTTGAATTTTGCCTGGAATTTACTGTTTTTCCCTGCTCCATAATAATCTAAAATGACACCTTTAATATCTTTCCATGCTTAAATGTTTATTTCTCTCTTGATATTTGCTGTGTGCTTTTTCTAATCATTGTTTCAGAAAATGTGATATGCCCACCTTACTGCATTTTGATTGTAATTTCTATGGAAATTTCTTTAAGATAAGTGGGTTTTTCTAAGTGTAGATAGACTATCAACAATAACGTAGATTTTATTTTTTCAATGTTTATATCCATCATTTTACATTTTGGGGGGCTCTCACTGAATTTTCTACAAATTTCATGATAATAACAATGCTGGTATGTATTATATATCATTCTCCCAGTAATATCTGGCTTCAATTAAAATACTATGTGGCATTAGACTGTCAAATGTCTAGTCAGCATCTGTTGATGCTGACATAAATATTTTGATGGTTGTCATATTCTGTTGCTAAAATTGATTTTTAGTTTTGGCATCAATATTCATGAGAATGGGCTTATTATTAGTTCAAAAGATGCTCATCGAACTGTTCTATATTATATGCTAATCTGGGAGCTAAGGGAAGGGTATTTAATCATGAGCCCTCTTGTGCATGTGGAACTTACATCTAGAAAAGGGTTTTCTTTTTTTCTTCTCTGTTGATTCTCTGCTCTGATGAGTGATCTCCATTGTTGATACTGGACGGACGGCTACATTAAATTCTCATCCACAGTAGTGCTATATGACTATTGAATTAGCCTTTCAGCTCTCTTAATATTAGCTTTACATACATGGGTGTTCCTGTCTTGGGTACATGAGCAGTTGCACTGGCTATATCATCTTAATTAGTAGATCCCTTTGCCATAGTATATACATTTTTTGGGTGCTAGTGGTCGTTTTTGACTTACGATCTATTTTGCTGAAGTTAGAGCACCCAGCCCTGTTCTCCCATGGTTAATGTTTGCAAGGAATACTTTTTATATTCTTCTTTTACTTTTAGCTCACACTCCTTACAGGTAAATGTGTGTCTTTCCTATACAACACATTGTTGAATCTTGTTACTTTTTAACCTGTTTAGCCACTTTGTGTGTTTTGATTGGGAAACTTGACTCATTTATACATAAAGCAATTATTGATATGTAAGGAGGTAATACTTCCATTTTGGTAATTGTCTTATAGTTATAGTTCTTTCATTACTCCTGTTCTTTTCTCTTGTCATGTCCTATGGTTTGATGATTATAGGTGTGTTATGCCAGATACTTAATACTTTGTGTGTCTACTGTAGCAATTTCCTTGGTGATTACAATGGAGTTTACATTACATTTTGTAGTTGTTATATCCTGTTTTAAACTGATGACAACTTATCTTCAGTCACATACTAAAATTCTATACTTGTACTTTCTTCTTTCCTCATGCTTTTGGTTATTGATGTTACAGTTTACATCTTTTTATATTTTGTTTTATTTTTTGGTACCAGAATCAGGCTCAGGACCTTGCACTTGCCAGGCAGGTGCTGGGTGGGAGCACTGTATCCCTGACCCTATATTGTATTTTAAATGACAAATCATTATAGTTAGTTATTTTAATACATTTGTATTTTAACTTTTATACCAAAACTGAAAGTATTTATGTACCACCAAAAGTATGTAAAGTGATGGATTTGTTCATTACCTTGGCTCAGTCATTCTACATTGTTAAAAATACAAAAACATCACATTGTACCCTCTACATATATGTAATTAGAACCTATCAAATAAATAAAATATTAAAAGTAAAAATAGGGCTGGGGAGATGGCTCAGTAGAATAAGCACTTCCCTGGCAAGCGCAGGGGCCTGAGTTCAATCCCCAGTTCCACCAAAAAAGAAAAAAAGTAAAAATAAAAATGACTATTGGAGAACTCTGACTTTGACCACACATTTACCTTTCTTTGCTAGTTTCCTACAGTCATGTTTTTAGGCTGCTAGTTAGCAGCTCCCATTAATATTTCTTGTAGGCACGCTTCCTGCTGAGATGCCCTCTGCTCCTGGGGGCTCACAGGTGTGCTCCCTGGTGGGCTGGGCTTCACAATGGGACAGGGCTGGTGTCTGACCTCTGTGTTCACTTCTGCTCAGCTTGGGATCCAGAATGCGTTCTATATTTTCTGGTTGAATGGTGCTGCTGTGTGTCCCCTTTTCTGCATGGGGCCACAGTTGGATAAAGCTGTTCTCCACAGTTGGATAAAGCTGTTGCTAGACTCTATGATCAAACCAGGCCTTGGGCTGTGCCCAGTAGTCGCACAGGGTCACTGACTGGGTCCCTGGTCCAAGGAGGATTGCTGGCCATGCTCTGGGTTGGATGAGGGTTGATAGTGTTCACGCAAGCAGGGCTGTGGTGCAAGTTGTTCATGGTTGCCTAGTACTGAGTATTGGCACCATGATTAAGTTGGCCCTTTGGCTGTTGTTGGTGGTTGGGTAATTTTGCTGACTGGGCTTCCTGGTCAGAGGGGCTATTACCTGTACCTGCAGTTGAGTGTGGGTGGAGGCTAGAATCTTTCCCAGGTGGTCATTATCGGGGCGCCATGGTCAGGTGGAAGCACAGACTGGAGCCCACTGCTTGCTGACTTTGCCGGCTCAGCTCCATGATCAGGCAGGACAGGGCTAGATTGTACTCTGCGGTTAGGTGGGGCTGGAGGCTATTCCTCTAGCTCAAATCGTACAGGTTCTCTGCCTCAGCTTTCTCCTTGTGTTTGATTCTAGGCTTTGCTCAACAATCAGGTAAAACCTGGGTTTATCTTTATTGTTGAGTGAGGCTGTAGGCTAGGTGGACCCCATGCTATGCCATGAATTGGATAGGCTCACTAGTCTGTCTAACTGCCTGTTTGGGGCCTCAGGTGGGTTCCTAGCCTTGGCAGGGTCATTGTTTAGGCTCTTTTCTATGCCAAGGTGGAGTCTATGTTCTGCAGTTAGGAAGGGTTGCAGGCTTAGTTCTTGCCTAGGAGCAGGCTGGCCTCTGCTGCCTGGTTTGTCTGTTTGCTGGTTCCCCAAGCCAGGCAGAACTGCCAGCCAGGCTTTTCAGCAAGACGAGGCTGCTGGATCCGCTCTTTTGTGGGGATAAAACCACTAACTGGATTCTGTGATTAGATGTCAATGCTGACAAAGTGCAGTGCTACTTGAAGAACTGTGTGCTGCTTCTTTCTTTATTTCTATGTGACCCTACATAGTCTAGCTCTAGTCCATCTCTGCCAGCACTTCCCAGTACATCCCACAAAGTGATGGACCTGGACCTCTTGAGAGGTGGCTCAGGAAGCTGGCCGTCTGCCATGGCTCTTTTCCCCACAGGAGAAGCAGTCTGTCCAGAAGAAACTTCCCGGTGCAGAGCTGTGCTTAGTCCCACAGATTTTGAATGAATGCTTTTCTCTTTCTTTGATTTATAGATGATTCCAATTTCCCTTTCACTGTGTTCTCTTGATCTAAGATTTATTCGAAATCTTTCTAAATTTCTCAACAGTTGTACTTATCACCTTGATGTTACCAGAGTTGTGTTTCATTGGTGTTAACAAAAAGATATAGTTTGTAAAAATCTCCACTTTTTTTTAATATGATAAGATTTTTGACTCAAGCATATTACTACTTTTGCAACCTATTCCACAGATAAAGACATAGACACATATATCCTCTATTTAAAGAATATAAATACATATATATAGATTTAGTAGTCTGCCGATGAATGTCTACCGACCAGTTGAGTATGATGGTTTGTAACATTTGCAGCAGTTTCCAATTTGTTAATGCTCCCAGGCTGCCACTGGTGTGACAGAACTGAACACATAGATGAAAAGAGGTTCACACCATCAGCTCTGAACAGCAGAGACACGCCGCTCACCCCACCGAATGAGAATGTCACATCAAGTTTATTGGTTTTAGGTAATATGGTGTATTTTTATTTACTTTTGACCACTAAGTGCCAAGTAGGTTCTGTTGAAATCTTCTACTAAACTAGCATTTTCAAATTTTCCTTGTAAATATAAGATTTTTCTCATATATGTCACTGCCATATTTTAACATATATACTTTACACCAGTGTAAATGACATCCTAAATTGTGCTTTTGATCACTATGTAATGATACTTTGGATCCTGTATAATGTTTAAACCATAAATTCCACCTTAGATAATATGAATACTTACATTTATTTTCTTTTTTGCTTAATTTCTCTTATTTTTCCTACTCTAGAAGACAAGAGTATTACAATCTTTTCATGTTATCTATCTTTCTCTCTTTTCCTTTTACCACACTATATCTTACAGTGCTTTTATTTTTTGGCATATATAACTCCTGAACTTCCCTGCTATAATTTTGGTATCTATTAGTGTTTTCTGTACAGTCCATCCCTGTTGATTTTGATTATCATTTTTAACCTTCATGTTAAACAATATCAGATATTTATCTCCAACTTTTATGTCTCTATAAGTTTCCCTCTTTGTGTGTAAAAAGCACATTTAGTTGTTTACCATTCAGCTTTTCTTTTTTCATCTTCAGCTGTTTTAGCTTCATTTATCATTTAATATTCCCAGGCACACTGTATGTATGATTAACTACCTGAAGCTAGCATATTCTTCATTAAAAGATATTAGTATCTTGAGAGTCCACAGAATTAAGTTTTTTTTTTTTAATTTATTTATTTATTTGTGTGTGTGTGTGCGTGTGTGTGTGTGTGGCCAGCTCAGCCCACCAGGGGGCGGGGCTGGCTGGCATGTGGTGCTGGGGACTGAACTGCGGTCCCTTGTGCTTTGCTAAGCTTGTTCTAAGTAGGTGCTTTAGACCACTGAGCCATCTCACCAGCCCCACAGAATTAAGTTTTGGAATTAGTCATAGCTGGAAATTTGACTACTGTTTTTTAACTTCTAATACTGCAAATTCTGGTCATATTATTACTCCTGTGAGAACAGATTCTTTTTGCTAAGTGATTTTAAGATTTTTTTCTCTACACTTAGGAGATCAGGAATTTTATTAACATATTTTTAGGAGGGTACTGGGAGTCAAACTCAGGACCTTGTGTGTTCTAGGCAGGTGCTGTGCCACTGAATTGTATCCCTGACCCTCAGTTAAGATATATTTAAAAATTTATTAGATATAAATAAATTATTTTAAGATATACATATAGTCTGTATTTTTGCCATGAAATTATAAATGACCTTTTAACCTTCAGACCCAAAGCATAATAATATCTTGTCTTTTTCTGAGTACTTTGTCTTCTCATTTATTTACTTTTCTTCTAAAATGCTTGCTACTTATATTAGAACTACGGAACAGAAGCTCTTTCCCCATCATCTTTTCTTTCATAATTGCTTTCTCCTTTTTTTTAAACCCAGATCTTTGACATATTTTTTGTAGGCTATTTTCTGGGCTACTGATTCAGGATTCAGTAATATTACCCTGAAAAAAAGTAAGACTTTGTTTTTGTTTATTTAATCCAAATTTCTAGAGGCTTGGATGAGTTTGAAAGCTGGAAAACCAGATGGTGGAGCCTGTCTCTGTTCTTCATAGTCAATGAGCTTGGCGAAGGTGCTTGCTTCCTGCAGGCGTGATGTGCTCATCTGCGATGAAGAGGCTAGTGCTACCTACTTCACCATGCTGATTACAGGACAGGCAGTGACTAGACTTTTGACATTCAGTTCCTGCAGACTATTTCAAAATATTTTGTGGAATATTCAATTCAATAGCTATACAAAGTGTGATGGTTACTTTTAGGTGTCAGCTTGACTGAATTAAAGAACATCCATCTGGGAAAACATTATTCATGGGTGTGTTTGTGGGTGATTCTGGAGGACACAGACCCTTGGATCAGTGGTCTGGGCATGGAAGACATGCCCTCGCTCAAGACGAGTGGGCGCCACCCAAACAACTGACCACCTGGAATAAGAAGAGCGCAGAGGAAAGGTATGCTTCTCATCTCTCGCTCTGTCTCTCTGGACTGTCACTTCCTTTCCTCTGCTGCTCCAGAAACTGAACACCTCAAGGATTTGGACTCTGACACTCACGCCAGCCACCCTCTGTATTCCCCGACTTTCCAGCTTGGACCCAGTCCGTGCTTGGCTTTCCTGTTCGTCCAGCTTGCAGCTGGCCAAATGGGATTTCTCAGCCTCTATAGTTGCGTGAGCTGATAAATCTCCTTTCATGCATCTACATCTACCCATCTTTTGGGGTCTGTCCATCTGCAGAAACCCGGTAGTAGTTAGCTAAGATAGAGTTAAATTTTTGGAGGAAATTACAGGATTCTTTTTTAAGAATTAATAATATGTTTTGCATTTTTGCATCTTTTATTGAAAAGCTTTCAAGTTTTGCTAATAAACTATAATACCTTGCATTTATGTGACCCTTGACCATTTATCTGTAGCTTTGTAATTTAAAACAGGTGTCATTACAATGAGGCCACTGATTTAAATAATTTTCTAAAACTCACTTGACTAATATGGCTTGAACTCAAGCTTTTTAATTTGAAATGATTTGAATGATTTCTTTTACTGAGTTAATAATATAAATACCAATACCTGAATTTTTGGACATAATTACCAAAAGGTATTTGGTGAGGCTAAATTAATTTAATTAATAAAACGAATTCAATTGAATCAGTAATGCCTCGGTTCAAGAATGCTTTTGCTTGCACAATTTGGTTCACAAACAGATTCAGGCAAATTTTTGCATGTTTATGAATTCTGTTTTGGGGAACAGGAACAGAGGTACCTCGGTTCATAAAAGTAATCTGTTCCAGAATTCTAGAAAAGATTGCTACATCATTCTCATGGTGCGAATTTGGCAGCATATGTGTTACCTTCTGGACACAGAGTTCCTGAAAAGAAGTAAAATTTCACCCAAATTCATGGTAGGCTGTGTAAACAGAGATAACAGCAGCCCGTGTAGCCAGAAGGAGCTGAACGTGAGGAACAGGGAATCAGGTCACCTGGAATTCTGTCAAATCATCATTCAGGATTCCATCAAACCTGATATAACTAGTAGTAGAATACACAATCTATCTAATAAGATGGTTAACGTTAGTGTTGATTGGGTGCTCAATGGTGAATTTTTATTTTATTTTATTTTATTTATTTATTTTTTTTTTCAGAATCAGTGATTGAACTCAGGCCCTTGAGCTTGCCAAGGAAGCACTTATTCTACTGAGCCATCTCCCCAGCCCCTCAATGTTGAAGTTTTTAAAAAAAATTTAAATTAAGTTTATTGGTAAAATGTAGATATACATAGTGATCACGTTTATCCCAGGGAATTTGTACCTGTATGTGTCTTGATTCCTTATTTTTCCTAACCTCCTCCCCTGCCTTTAGTCCCTCTTCCCCTCCTTATTTACAAAGTTCTGCTTCCATTTTTATCCTTCTCTTATCATGCTTTTCTTTTCCCTTCCTTCCTTTCCCCAGTTCCCTTCCCTACATCATGGATTCCCTCACTGTCTGTCGTTAGGACACGCTTACAGTGATCCAGGCCCATGGGGGTGGGGTGAGACTGGGGATGCTCTACTACAGCCACAAAAACTTGGGAAGCTGTGAAAATGGAAAACTTTTGCCATTTTGCCATCATCAATAAAGTGATGTCCCATTAGCAGGAACAAGACTCAGAACCATTTCCTTCATCAAAGCTATGAAATCCTGAACATGCATGTACTGGTTAGCTGGTTGCCTAAGTAAGCTCACCAATCTCCTTATCAGTGGTGTTAGTGCTTCCAGGCACAGTTAGTATTTGCAGCACCTTCCTAGCTCAGGATAGAATAGCTGGCAGTAAATGCCCATGAAACTTTGTCAATGAACAAATGCATTGAACCAGTGTTTTTGGAACTAAGAGAAAGAAAGGGAATGTGTCAAATGAAGATGTAGAGGTAAGTGGGGACCAGAGGATACAAGACTCTGGGAATTACTTAATGTTCCATTTTTACCTTAGAATAATAGGAAAGCGCACACACACACACACACACACACACACACACACGTATCTCTTGCTGAGGTAGAAAGCAAGATGGATCTGGAGAAGGCTGGAGAGGATGCAGACAAACCAGCCAGGAAGCTGTTGTAGAAGTCCAGTTGATGCAGAGTAGGGGCCTCACCTAGGATGTGACAAGGAAGACAGACAGAAGGGGCAGATTTATATGACAAGTAAGAAGTCAAGCAATAGGAAACCTGATGATTGTTAGAGAGGCTGAAGGAGGGGCAATTGTTTAGGAAGAACTCTGAATTTATAATTTGAGGAGCTGGTGGATGGTAATCTGCTTGTTGGTTTAAGGAGAACTGGAAAGAAAAGCCACAATTGGGTGGATCAAAATCACAAATTTAGTAAACTATACTAAATCAGACACCCTAATGAAGATGTGAAGTAGTAATAGTTAGATACATATACCAGGTACTCAGAATATTCTGGGCTGAAGATGAATGTGTTGAGTCCATTGTCTATACTTGGTTACAGACATTATGGCTGTGGTTTCAGAGGTGAATCTGATGGTGACTTGTGCTTTCTCAGGCATTTTCTCTCTCTCTCTCTCTCTCTCTCTCTCTCTCTCTTTTACATCTTAATGTTGTTTATTCTGTAGGTATTATTTTATCATGTCTATATTTTGTTGTTATGATCAAGATATGTATACTTGATGTTTAATAATTATCTGTATTTAGTGGGGTACAATGTGTAGTTTGATATATGCATACAATGTGTAATAATTAGATCAGGGTGATGGACATATTTATTACCTCAGGCGTATATGCACTTCTTTTTGTTGAGAACATTCACAATCTTATCCATTCATTATTTTAAAATATTCAATGTGGTGGGGCATCCCTGTCATCCCAGCCCATGGGAGGCTGAGGCAGGAGAATCTTTGGGAGTTTGACACCAACCTGTGCTACGAAGTGAGTTCAAGGCCAGCTGGAACTTCACAGCAACACCCTGTCTCAAAAAAAAAAAAAAAAAAAAAGAGAGACATTCAATTAGTTGTTGTCAATCATAGTTATCCTACTAATCTACATAATATTATAAGTTATTCTGTCCATTCAACTGCACCCCTGTGTCTCTTAACCATTTCCTCTGCATTTTCCTTCCCCGTACTCTTCCCTGGCTCTTTGTCATCTCTACTTGTTTGAGGTAAGCGTTAGCTCTCATGTAGGTGAAAATAGGGAAACTTTTATTTTACTTAATTCACTTACTGTGTTATTCTTAGTTTTATCTGTGTTGCTGGAAATGATGGACTTTGATCTTTCTTCTAGCTGAATCATATTCCACTAGGTACATACACACAACATTTTCTCTCTTGATTCAATGATGGACGACTAGATTGTTTCCATAGCTTGACTATTCTGAAGAGTGCTGCAGTGAATGGGAGAATACAGATGTCTTTTTGATATACTGATTTCATTTCCTTTGGATGTATACCCAGAAATGAGACTGCTGGATTATGATACTTTAGTTTTTGAGGGACCTCAATACTGTTTTTCATAATGTTGATACTAATTTATATTTCTAGTAGTGAATGAATATTTTCCTTTGTCTATATCATCAACACTTCTCTTCTTTTCTGTCTTTTTGATAATATGTCTTAGGTGGGGTGAGATTATAACTCATGCTGGTTCTGAATTACATTTCTCAAATGATTCATGATGTTTCCTTACATGTTGGCCATTTGTATGTCCTTTCTGAGAAATGTCTGTTCAGGTCATTAGTCCAGTGCATTTATTTTTTAAACTCTATGATCACTATTTCTAGAAGATTTAGGAGCTTGGATTAACATCACATTCCAGAAACTAAGATTAGCCAAATCTCCACACATACCAGTAGTATTACTAGGTGTTGTAGTGACCAGCAGTACATCTAGACTCTTATCAGCCCATTCAATGAATTGGTCAGGACAACTGGTGAATGTGAAAGAGTAATATTTATATTAGGACATAAAAACGAAGAAAAGAAGAAAGAGAAACACAAAAGAAGTACGTGCTCCAGGAATAAAGTGTGCTTTCAAGGTAAAAGAAAAACAACATCGTGTGCACAGAACAGGCCACTGCAAGCACAAGAGAGCGCTGGCAGGGAAGGAAGTCATGGGTGCCTCTTGTGTCTTTTTCCTTACATTAGATTCAGGCCAACCCATCAAAATCCTACTGACCTAATGCTGGAAGATTGGTGTCAGGCTTAGGACTGGGGTTGGGCTTATGTCAGAAGATTGCTATCAGATGCCTGGGCAGGAGCTGCTGCTCTGCACTGTGGTTAAAGTCTGACAATTGGCAGGCATGACTAATCGTCCCAGTTCACACTGCCTTGCCCTGGTTTGCTGACTCAGCAGGAGTTTCTGAGTTTGTGCTGAAAAGCTGTGTGATAAAGAAAGCAGATAGATCAGATGGCACTCCCTTACCAGAGAAGGAAGGGGTGACACATGTCCTTTATGTTTAGGTACTGTCCAATGATGAAGAAAGAACTGTCGGAAACTTATAAAGTGTCGGGCGCGGGCGCCCTGCTCCTCAGCCTTGCCCCTCCCGCTGGAGCTTCTGCTACGAGTCTTGTTTCCTGTATAGCCCTGGTCCCTGCTGGCAAGATTTGATTGGTTCGCACAGTCCTGCGAGCCAACTGGCTGTTGGCCTATTGCCTGTGTCGGACGATATACTTGGCTCCCTCTGATAGGTCGGGTCGGGGGGGGGGGGGATATAAGAAGGGGGGTTAGGAGAGGGGGAAGAGGAAGGCCAGAGAGGAAGAAGGCCAGAGAGGAGGAAGGCCAGAGAATAAAGAAGTCTAAAGACAAAGAAGGAGTCCCCGTCTTGTCTTTTCTCAGCGCTGGTCAATAAAGGAAGAAAGAAGCCAAAATTGCTCTAAGAGGGCATTTGACGGTTTAACTGACTATATATTCAAATTAATTTCTTCCATTAAAGGAAGCTTGTCCAAACATAAGACTAAATCAATTTGAGTGGTCAACTTCAAGTAGATTTTCCACTGTTGGATAGAATTGGATCTTCACAATGATGAGATCACAGAGAATTATAAGATAAAATGTGGGGCTGGGGATAGAGCTCAGCAGCATAAGTGCCTACCTGGCAAGCACAGGGTCCTGAGTTCAATCCCTGGTACTGGAAAAAAAAAAGATAAAATGTGTACTTCTGTTAAATTTGTTCACTTGGAGGGCCAGCCCAATAATGCAGCAGATTAAAGCACCTGCAGCAGGTGCAGGGGTTGGGGGTTCAATCCCTGGGCCTGCTGTGCTGGCCCTCCCCCCTGGGCATGCTGAAACTGCAATTGAGAATGGGTGTGGTGGCGCGTGCCTGTAATCCCAGCTCTTGGGAGGCTGTAAGAAGTGGATCACTAGGAGTCTGATACAGCAGTGAGACCCAGAACACCCTGTAGACCCTTTCCTAAAATACAAAATAAATAAATGAATAAATAAATAAATTTGTTTACTTGGATATTTTATATACTAATGACATATACTAATTAGGTCATGTGTTTTAGAGTGTTTTATTTGATGCACACATACTTTAAATTTGTTGCACAAATAGCATAGAAAATATACAAATTAAGACCATTGCTGGAGTTCTGCTGAGCTGCGGCCACTTCTCCCACCATTGTAGAAGTCAAGTGGTCCCAAGATAGCTACGGGGACCTTGTGAGACCTGCCCCAGCCCTTCCACCCAGCGTCACCGGAGCTTGGCTGAGCTGCAACTGCCTCTCCCACCATCACCATCACCATAGCTCTGTTGAGCTTTTGCCTGTCCTACAGGTAGCTGAAGCCCAGCTCTGCACCCCCCAAATATAGAGCCTTGTGGAGCCTGCACTCATCATCATTTGCTCCTTCTTGAGCTGTAGCTTGCCCCCCCTCACTGCGGTAGAAGCCATGTTGCACCTCACACAGCAGGTGCTCTGAGGAGCCCACCCTGCGCTCTCATTTCATGGGAGCTTCAGTCATCCACCCCCCACTCCCGACCTCCTACCATTGCTGAAGAGTCAGAGTGAGCACTGGGAGCCTCAAAAATGTCCCCAGGAAGGAGCAAGAAGTAATCTCAGACTTCAAACACACCCGGAACAAGTCCAGGAGACAAGTTCATGGAAAAACTTGGAAGTCACACACCTGAAAATAGTGAAATGATAGCAACTGAAGTAAAGAAACAGCTCCATCTGGTGCGGGAGAAAATCAGATCAGAAATAATCTCTCAAGTAAAAAAAGAAATGACAACAATCATGAAAAAAGTAGAATTGCTCAGCACATCTAAAGAAGGCAGATAAAAATATAGAGGGGAATATGAAAATGATGGAAATGCTGAATGAATAATACAAGAAAGAATTATAGGGCATGAAGTAGATTCAAACAGATATCCAGGACATTAAGAATTCCATTGAAAGCTGGCAAATCTGCTTAAATGAAACTGAAGTTAGAATTTCAGGATTGGAGACAGCAGTGCAGCTAGCGCATACAAAAGGAAGGCTCTCTTAAAAATAACAAGCAATCAGGAAATAATATTGCAACAGCTGTGAGATGATGCAAAAGGAAAGCAATATAAGATCAATAGGGGTCAGCAGAATATTTGGAGTCAGCACAAATGACATAAAAAGACTGTTTGCAAAAGTAGTAGCAGAAAATTTTCCAAGCATGAGAAAAGAATCTGTTATATACATAAGTGAGGCATCTAGAATTCCAGTTAGCCATAATCAAAATAAAACTACACACAGACACACTGTAATCAAGGTCCCAGAAACTGAGCAAAAGAATAGAATATTAAAAGATGTTAAAGAAAAAAACCAGATCATCTCTAACGGGAAGCCCATCAGAATCAACACAGGTTACTCAACACAGATCATCCAATCAAGAAAATCTTGGAGTGATATATTTCAGGTTCTGAAGAAAACAACTTTCAACTCAGACTGATGTACCCTGCAAAACTATCTATCAAATTTAATGGAAAGATAGAAATCCTAAAGACATAGAGGTAGGTATTAACAAAAACTAAACTGAATGGGAAATACTTAAAAGAACCAACAATTGGGATCTCATCTTTGTGAAAAGTTTCTGCATGTAAAAAGAAATCATCAGCAGAGTAAAAAGAAAACTCATGAAGTGGAGTTTTTTTGGGGTTTTTTTTTGTGGCTGGCTCAGCCCACTCTTGGGCAGGGCTGGTGTGGCATGTGGTGCGGGCGATAGAACCACAGTCTCCGCATGCTTGCCTAAGCTTGCCTAAGTGGGCGCTTTAGACCACTGAGCTATCTCGCTGGTCAGAGAAAAATATTATAGCCAACTGTCTCTCAGAAAAAGGACTTCTACTTAGAACATATAAAGAATAAAAAAAAAATCAGGCTACCAAAATTCAAAGACCCAGTCAAAAAATGAGCATCTGAAATAAGTATACCCTACACAAATAAAGACATACAAATGGCAATTAAATATATCAAAAATGTTCAACATCATTGGTCAATCAAGAGACACAAATTAAAATAGTTCAAAGATACCATCTTACACCAGTAAGAATGGCTGTCATCAATAGGTCAATAAATACCAGATGTTAGAGAGGCTGTGGGGTAAAAGGAACCCTTCTTCACTGTGCAGACTGGCACAACCACTATGAAAATCAGTGTGGAGATTCCTTAAAAAGCTAGGACTGAAGGTCCCATTCAAGACAGCTATTCTTCTCCTATGTACTTTTTCAAAAGAACTAGAAGCATCATACCACAGCAACATATGTGCACCCATGTTTATAGCAGCACCTTTTGTCATCGCTGAATCTTGGAAACAACCCAAATGCTCATCACCTGAAGAATGGATAAAAAAGATGTGGTATTTTTACACAATGGACTCTTACTTAGCTATAAAAAAGATAAACTCGAGGCTTTTTTTTTTTTAGATAAATGGACACAACCAGACTGTTATCAGTAAGTGAAATAAATCAGACTCACATGTCAAACATTATATTGTCTACTTAATGTGAGAACCTAAAAGAGTAATTAAAATATGAGAGGTACAATAGATACTGTGAAAGGAAAAGAATCTGTTCAAAAGGAAGGAAAAGCTGGGGTGGGGGAAAGAACAAAAGAAGGAAGCAAAAAGATGTATTTATGTATATATGCAGGTTGGTTTGGATAATTTTCCTACTGATTTCTGCTGTTCTATTGAAAGGTGCAGTTAATGTTTAAACTTTTCCTATTTTTAATTTTTTATTTTTTTCTTCTCTCTTTTTCTTTCTTTCCTCATTTTGCGATTTATATCTGGTAACCTAAATACCTAATTTGAAGATAGCATTATGTAATATAACAACTATTGTCAAATTTCTATTACTTTGTTTAATGAAATATAGTATCAGTTCTAATCTTTTTTTACCATTTTGTATCTTTAAAAGATAAGAATGAATTAAATGTTTGTATATCAAATATTAAAAATATACAAAATAAATGCTGTGTTTTACCAAAGGTTTATGTACTGGATGCTTTGTCTCAGCATAATGGTCGTTATAGGTGGTGAGAGTTTTAAGGGTCAGGACCTAGTGGGTGATAATTAGATTTTGGGGGCACCAAGTTCACAAAGGATTAATGCCTATCTTAGAGGAATGGGTTAGACCTCTAGAGACCAGGTCAGTGCTACAGTGTGAGTTGTTATACCGTGAGGGCAGCCGTGTGCTAGCCTTGTCTCCAATCTGCTCACTGCTCTTCTTCTAGTTTTCTTTTCTTCTTTTGTATTTTAGGGGAGGGTCTACAGGGTGTTCGGAGTTTCACTAGTAAATCAGACTCATAGTGATCAGTCTGATTATAGCCTCCCAAGAGCTGGGATTACAGGCACGCGCCACCAGGCCCAGGCTCTCTTCCTCCAGTTCTGCTGTGTGACAGCCTCCCAAGAGCTGGATTGCAGGCGCGCACCACCAGGCCCTGCCTCTCTTCCTCCAGTTCTGCTG
>NW_004524622.1:10860703-10861800 GCF_000260255.1 Octodon degus
GCCTCTCTATGTTCTCTCTGCTCCGCGTTGAGCAGGGCAATGGCTGTTGAGGTGGCATTAAGAGCCTTTGCCACATTACAACCTAGTTGTCTCACATGCTTCTCCACCACTTCCCCAAAGAAGAGGTTTTCCAACAACACTAAATATCATGGCATAGGCTTCTGTATCTGACAGGAAAGAGACTTTATCATCACAGTCAGGAGGAAGAGGTATTTTAGAAACTTTTCTCCTTTTACGAGGTGGTGAGTGGTCTGGTCATCATTCCTTTAAATCATCTTGAGGTGGAAGTATTACAGCCAGCCTACTTAAGCAACAGGAGACTTTATCCAGATAGGCTGGGATGTAGATAAAAGTATGGCCATTGCGTGTAAAAAACCATCCAGTTGGTAACAGAATGTTACACATTTATATAAGAATATTTTATGAAACTAAAACAGTTTAAAAACCCTGACAACCTGTGACATTTTTGCCCAGTACAGTTTATGAATTGTCCACAAGTTTTATTTAGTGTAACTATGCTTTTAGGAGCAACAAAATGTAGGTCACCTGGTGGGATGTCACGAGAGACAGGTCCCAAATTAGCCAGATCAGAATATGAAACAGGTTTAGAAATATATTTTAAAAAGGTCAAATTTTTAATGCCTTTTACAGGCTTGTATAAGGCTGGCCTCAGACATGAACCCAGCACAAACTGAAGCTCTAAGGTTTGCTCTAAACAAAAAATTGACAAATTAAGAATATTTGCCATCTGGATCCACATGTTATTATGGGAATCAAGTATAGGCACAGCAGGTATTGTCAGCAAGGCATGAATTGCAAACAATTTACAACATACAATGAGGAGAATCGAGAAGAGAGGTAGGTCAGATCTGAACCATGGCATACTAACTTGATCTTGAGCAATTGGACCTCTCTTTGATTTGCCATTTTTTGAAGACATGGTCCTCTGCAGCTAGCTTGATGTGGGTGTGATGAATCTAATGTCTCTTTTTGGCTACCTTGACTGTTGTGCGAGTGCTCAGGACAACAGGATAAAGTCTCATCCAGTGAGGTCCTAACGTGGCTGGGTCCTATTTCCTTATCCAAACTAGAGAGCC
>NW_004524622.1:10869097-10879714 GCF_000260255.1 Octodon degus
GGGTATGGTGTTGACCTTGGCCTCTGGATGTGGGTGTTGAGACTTGTCTGAAGTTGACAGTGTTCGGAATCTCCATCACTTGACTGTCTCTATGGTGCTCCCCTGCTGAGTGTGGAGCCCTCTGGTAGGGAAAGTGCAGGTAGCTCCCAGACCAGTATATGGTGGGGTCCTTTTGGACTCTGCACAGTTTCCTTCATCACCATGGCTTCTCTTACACTCTGTTCTTAGACATGGAAGGGTGCCCTTACCCTGCTGTAGACCAAGGCGATTTGCTGACGCTGCTGGGCCAAGGCTGTTCTGCTGATCGCAGACTATGGGGATGACTCTGGTACTTTCTATTTAGAGCTAAACTGGCCTTTGGTGGCCACCACAGTGCAGTCTTGGTGATCCCAGCCCCTGCCTCTCAGTAGAATTCTCTCCAGTCTGTTTCCTGCCTGCTGGCAGTCTACTGTCACTGGATGCTTCTTCCCTCATTCTGCTCTGGAACTTGGGCGGGGAAGTGATCAGGGACTGTTCTGCAGCTGGAGTTTGCCCCAGCCCTTTGAAAAAATATGGCAGCCCCAGCTGCCTGCCTCTGTTCCTAGCCTCTGTGTGTCACAGCACAGCACTGGTCCACCCTGCTCACGAACTGCTTTTTGTCTGGCCTGGTGACAAATCACATCTCACATTCTCACTGCTGTCTTGGACTTATCCATGTGGTCGGGTGTTGATGACTGTCTTAGTTACTCTTCTTTCGTTGCTGGGACAAATACCCGACACCCAAACTGAAGGAAGGAAAGATTTATTTAGCTCACAGTTACCAGAGGTTTCAGTCCATATTCAGCTGGCTCCAAGGCAGAGCAGCATATAGTAGAAAGCAACCTTTCATGGTGGCGGCAAAGAGCAAGAGAGTAAAAGAGGGGTAGCAGCAGCTCAAGCAGCTAACTTCTCTTCCCACCTTACATTGCAATGCAAATTACCTGCCTCAGGGTGAGTGCAGCATCCACACCCACAATAATCAATCATAAACCCCAGAAGCTGCCCCATGACTACATGAGGCTTTGGGGGGACACCTAGACACAAACCATAACAATGGCTTTGCCTGTATGACTAAGTGCTACTCCAGGGGTGCCTTTTAGAAAATAATTTAATTTATTACCTTTTGACCTCGACACAAAAATCTTCTAATCAGGTTTTTCTGGTAGTTCTTCATGAGTCACAAGTGTATCTTGAAGGGAGAGTCAGCAGTTCACATTTTGTTTCTGCCAAGACATTTTTTCAAGAGAAGCTCTAGGAGCACTGTCAGCTCCAACATCCCTCACAATGTATAGTTTTTCAAAAGTGATGTGAAATGACTTTAAGGAGAAAGCCTACCAGATACATGGTAGAACCAGTTTTATATCTCCAAATATTATATTTGGACATTATACTTATATTGGAATATTACATATTACATTTGAATGTATCTAAATAAAGCATTTTGCAATTAAGATTCACTTTTGAGATTTTCCTCTAACATTAAGATGACTTTTATTGGTATAGGATTATTGGTATCTGAGGTAACTTACTTTGTTTTATTGTCCCATGGAGTTTAAATTATAATAGAACCTATCAAACTCCTCAATATTCCAAAGATTAATGTTCAGCATGATGCATTTTGTTGTATTATGCATCACTGGTCATAACTGCCAATTGCTTTACACACTGACAGGAACATAGCACCAAAATAACTAAATAACTAGGATCAGAGTGTGGAAGCAGACTTACTCTTATTCCTAGTCTTTTATTCTGCAGCAGCATTTGACCCCCCGCCCCTTGTTCTGTCAACATGCAGTGGTAATATCTAAACTCTACTTTTCCTAGAAGGTCTTTCCATTTCCCTTAGCCCAAGCCAACTTCATTCCGTGTACCCAGTAACATACATTTAACTTACTTGTCGTGTCATTGTTTCTCTTCCTTCTCTTTCTCCCTCTCTTACTCCTCTTCTTTCTCCTCTTGCTTCTCCTCTCCCTCATTCTTCACCTTTCCTTGCCCACCACCTCCTATTCCCTTCCTCATTCCTCCTTGCCTCTTTTCCCCTTCTCCTTTTCCTCTCCTCCTTCTCTTCTTCTTCTTCCTCCTCCTCCTTCTTCATATTTAAACAAGATCTAAAGAAACTCATAATCTTGACCACTAAAGGGCTGGACTGGGAAAGCACAGTATAATTCAGATGATGGGTTTTGATTTCCAATTTTACAGAAGATAAAAGTGGTTAAGTATGCTTTCCTAGGAATACACAATGCCTTTTGTTAAAACTACCTACTTCGTACTGTTTTATTTGACTGTTGGGAGCAAAAGACTGTTGAGATTTATTACTTTGAACTATGGAAGGTTATTTGAAAAACACTGATTTGTAGATATGAATGAATAAAAGAGCTAAAATGGATCTGAATATGTTGAGTTATTCTAACTGCCTTTAGTGAATTTTAAGCTTAGTGACGGCCAAAGGTTTTAAATCACATAAGCTCTAATTATTTGGAGGTGACTGCCTGGAAGCTTGTGTTCGTACAGATTCTGTACATCAAATCCAGGCTTTAGATCCGCCGTAATGACTTAGTGATGTTTTCCGTGAATGAGGAATAGAAAAAGTTCTGATGTCAATGATACCTGATACCTACTCCTTTCCTGAATGAAACAAACAGAGATAGAAAATTACTTCTCTGGTTTAATGTGACTTTAAACAACAAAGAAAGATGCAAGTGAGACAGCATAGGAGGAAATCTATCTTTTTGCAGAGAAGGGTTGCTGACAAATAAGCATTCTTCGATGTGTGATAAGTTTTCTGAAAGTGTGCAAAAATATAATAGGCAAGATGATTAGACTGAAACAAGAACCTGAAAGGCTAATAGAATGTCAGTGCTTGTTTGTAGCTCACAGGAACAAAACAGTGAATGTGGAATGTGTAAATGTAAGACTGGCCTCTGTTACAACTCAATGGAAAATTTTTTTCTATAGTATAAAACATTCTTGAATTGGGATTTCAGTACCTCAACTTGAACACATACTTAAAAAAGAAAACACTGTCTTTCTGGACTTTATAAAATGACAAATTTGCCACTTAATGGAATTCATTTCCTCATAAAACACAAGATGCACTATTCTTGACTTAGATATCTTTGAAGAAACTTTTTAAAAGTATGTGAACCCTATACTTAACATAGAAGTTAAAAAAAGCCTGAAGAAATTTCACTGAGCGATTTTAACCTGAAAATATGATGATGCTGTGCCTGGGATTCATCAAAATGCCTGAGAATCTCTGTAAAGGCAAAAAAAAAAATGTACTTTCAGCTTTGTTCATAAAACGTGAGTACTGACAGCAATTGTAATATATATTGAGTGATCAACATTCATTGTTACATGCCTCATTTTTTGCTGTTTTCTACCCTTTTTCCTTCTTCCCAGCTCCTCCTCTTGGTATGTCCACAAGTGCTGAGTTCACCTGTATTCCTGAAACCTCTCAAGTCTTGTGATAAAATGATGCTGGTCATTCAGACAGAGTCGATGCCTTCGCAGAGTTACTGTAGCATAGAAAGCCATATGAGGTAGTAATTGAATGTTGACAATAAAGTCTCAGAGTCAGGCCTATAAACCAGCCCTAGTGGCAGTGGCAGGAGCGTCGTGGTGCCTGGAGAAGCGACTTGGATGGCATGGGGTGATGCTGGCTGCGACGACCAGGTGACAGCGTGAGAGGTGCCCAGTTTGACAAGTTCGCCTCATGCGTGAGTATGAGCTAGTCGTTCTTGGCTCAGGAGCTGTTGGGAAGTCTGCTATGACTACACAATTTGTTCAAGGAATTTTTTGTTGAAAATATGATCCTACGATAGAAGATTCTTATAGAAACCAAGTTGAAGTAGATGCACAGAGGTGTGCGCTTGAAATTTTGGATACTGCAAGAACGGAACAATTTATAGCAATGAGAGATTCATACATGAAAAATGGACCAGACAGCACTTTAGTTTACTTCATCACCACACATTCTACATTTAATGATTTACAAGATCCAAGAGAACAGATTCTTTGAGTTAAAGACACTGGTGATGTTCCAGTGATCATGGCTGGTAATACACGTGACTTGGAAGATGAAAAAGCTGGAGGAGAGGAGCAAGATCAAAATCTAGCAAGACAACAGAACAGCTGTGCATTCTTGGAATCTTCTGCAAAATCAAAAATAAATGTTAATGAGATCTTTTATGACCTAGTGTGACAAATAAACAGAAAAACTCCAGTGCCTGGGACAGCCCACAAAAAGTCATTGTGTCAATTGCCTCAATATACTAAATGCATTATAGCTCTGAGCCAGGTCTGAAGAACTGTTGCCCAATTTAGCAGGGCCAGCACTCCAACTTTGTTAAACCTACTGACATCTTAAATGGACCTTCCTAGGAGGGCACCCGTAAGAGGCGGAAGAAAGCTACTCTGTCAGTTTGTACATTCTAATCATTTCCCATTATCACAAGAGAGATTTTTACTTATATAATAGTCCTAGCATATGTAGCTGGTAAAACTAGAGGCTCCATCCTGTATTACTGCTAGGAGACATTTCTTCGCCCACCACTGTTGTATCTGTATGAAAATGGTGTACAGTATATCTTAGCACACCCCATGCTTTGGATTGGAGAGTATAATAATGTAAATCCTAAAAGCACCACCATTTTAGCATAATGAAAGAAAGTCCACAGAGCTCCTACATAGGCTACTCTAGAAAAATTTGCTTCTTTGATACTTATAGCTTATTGTAATTTTTTAAAAATCAAGGTCATTGTCACTGCATTGTACAAAATAACTGCTTTGATTAACACAACTATGTAGCTTTTTTAACTTTTCCATGATCTATGGAGACAGTGATCTTGTCTTTAAAATATGGTAATCCTTTCAGTATAACATCTTAGATTAAAGATGTCTTTACTATCTGTTGGGGAGGACATGTCCTGACTTTTCAAATTTCCTTATTATATGCTTCTTTTTTTGTTTACATAGGGAGCAATGTTTACAGTTGTGTGTACAGTGGGGGTCTACAACAAGAAGTTTTTAATGATTGAATAATTTTTGTAAATCATTTTCAGGCTTCTGCAGGTGTAGATTCTTACTGTGAATCCCTTGCTTGCTCATGCATAAATGTATTTGCAATACCAAATGTACAGGCTCAGTATTTTCACCTGTTAGTGGTTGTTTCAGACATGCAACGTTTTGGTTGAGATATTACATGGTAGATGAGCACTGTGGATGTAAATGTGGGAAGTAATTTTAATCATGTGTAATGGGTCACAAGGCCTCATTTGCAGTAAGTGTTGCTGTTTTATTTAACAATGCTTTGTTGCTTTGTATGCATTAATGTTTGGGTGTAAAGATTGTGTGTCTATCCCACAGGGAGCCACAGGATTTAAATTGACCAACCTAATGGTACAAATACTTTGAGGTGGCCAAATGTAAACTAAAAGCCTTAATTGAAGTGGTGCAATTTTGTATAACTTAGCATCAGTAGTTCAATAAATTTGGATTGCCATGCAAGGGTTTGCATTATAATTACTTGCCACTTGAATGTGTTTTGTGTAATGTTTTAACAGTGCTAGCAAATAAATATGGGTTTATCTTCTTTTTAAATGTAAAAAAAAAGAAGTTTTATGCCATGTACTGAAATATGCATTTGTATTCCTTTTAGCAGGTAAAAAGGAAATTTGGGGAGTAAAAAGGAATACTTATAATGTGTCACTTACTCCTTGCTATCATAAGAGTAACAACAAATGCATTGTTACCACAAAATGACTTGTATATAATTTGTAATGAATTGGGTCAAATCTGTGTTAAACTTCTTTCATATAAAGTAGTAATGCTGAACTCAGAAAGGAATTGCCCTTGCAGTAATAAGCTGGGTCTTGTGACCTGAATAGGATTCTCTGTAGTACGATAAAGGCAGACAAATGGCTCCAGGCCTACCCAGCTTTGCCACAGCATCCTCTACATGTACATCTCTCATGACCCAAGGAAGTCAATAGAAGGTGGCAAGTTTTGTACAACTAAGTGTTAATGGTTAGCCAAGTAGTGTTATTATACAAACTAGTTTTTTATGTGTCTAGCTTCTACTTAAATAATTTAATAACAAATACATAATTTTGTGGCTGTGTCTAATTTTTTAAAAATCACAAAGAATTGCTACCACAGAACTGAAGATGAACATCCAAGGATCTAGTTATTTTTTCCTTTCTTTTCTTTTTCTTTTTTTTTTTTTTTTTCTGAGATAGGGTTTCATTATGTTGGATAGACTGGTGTCAATTCCTGGACCGAAGTAATCCTCTAGCCTCAGTCCCTGAGGAACTGGGATAGCCTGTGTGTACCACCATGCCTGCTAACCATTGCAATTTTTAAAAGAAAAGGCTTGCTATTCATGATGAGATAAATAATGATTTTAGATGAGTTGATTTAAGAATACCTAAATATCTCAAGACATAAAAATCTTTGTGCTCCCATGGATTTATGTAAAGTAATATTTTAAAAATAATGTCACAATGGAAACAAAATAGAAGAATAACATAAGGGTGATACCAGTTGCAGAAATGTATCTGATAGTTTGAAGCTATATGACAAAATTAACTTCATTAATACCTAGTATTTGGTTTCTCTCTCTCTCTTTTTTTTTTTTTTTTTTTTTTTTTTTTTTTTTGGCAGAAGCGGGAATTGAACTCAGACACTTGCACTTTCCAGGGAAGTGCTTATTCTACTGAGCCATCTCCCCGGCAATACCTAGTATTTGAAACAAAAATATAAATAAACATATTTTATCTTATAAAATTAATGTGATTTAAATTCTCTAACAATGTTGTTACTGAATGAGGTAAAATCTGCTGTATATTTTTCCTGTCATTTGACATATCTGAGTGAATTAAGCACCAAATCTAACTCCTGAGTACCAACTCAGTGTATTCTAAGAGCTACCCTTTTTATGAACCCCATCGCTATGACTGGGGAATGGCAGGACAGATGCAGCTCTAGAATAAAATTTCTTCAAGAACCTCACTAACTCTTAGTTTCATCAGTATGCTGTGGTGAGACCAAGCAAGTACAAAGAAAGTTGACATTTACACATCATAATCATGCAGTTACTTGGAGGAGCAGCAATTTTTGAGCCCCCTCTCCCCCACCCCACTCACAGCCCCAAGCATTCTAAGCAAGTGCTCTAACACTTAGCTGCACCTCTAGCTCAGCATGGAAACAATTTAAGCAGGCAAGTCAGACCTGTTGAGGGGCTCATTGCAGAAATGTAGCAAAGAAGCATACGCATGGGGCTGGCCCACTAATTCTTTCTTACAGCTTATGAGCCACTGGGTGGTTTGAGAGTGCTCTCCAAGAATGACCTGCAGAGAAAGCTTGTGCAGCTAGACAGACCCCAGGGCTTTGGAGCACATTTTTCACCTGAAGTTGGAGTTGGCAAGGATGACTTCTCAATTTCATTCAATACTTTTTCATTCTATACTTTCAACTTTTCTTTGTTGCCTGAATTACATGGTGCCAGTCCTAATAAACAAGGCAGATAAAATGCTGTAATGAGTTTAGGACTCTGCATTTCCATGGATGGCACAGGACAGCAGCATTTGCTATATTTTGAGCATAACTCATAAAGACAATCATGAAATAGGACTCCGGAAATGCTTCACAAAATCGCCAGGATGATGGGTTATGTGTGTTCAAAGTGATGAGTATTTTGAGAGAAATTAATGACCATCTGTCTCTTATTGTAATAAATTTAAAAAATTTTTTAGACTTTTTTATGTATTTAGTACAGGGTCTCAGTACACAGATCAGACTCACAGTGATCCACCTGTTTTCAGTCTCGCAAGTGCTAGGATTACAGGCATGCATCACCAAGCCCAGTCTCATTCGCCATCTCAGTTTGCCTGGGGGTAGCGCTGGCACAGCATGCTGGGGATTGAACCCCGATCACTAGGTCTGCCTAAGCAGGCACTTTAGTCTGCTGAGCTATCTGGCCAGCCCTATAATAAATTTTAAAAATTTAGACAATTGTGGTATATTTTATCCCTCCTTATCTACTCAATTTTATATAAGTTATATATCTATATTTGCATTTGAATTTTGCCTGGAATTTACTGTTTTTCCCTGCTCCATAATAATCTAAAATGACACCTTTAATATCTTTCCATGCTTAAATGTTTATTTCTCTCTTGATATTTGCTGTGTGCTTTTTCTAATCATTGTTTCAGAAAATGTGATATGCCCACCTTACTGCATTTTGATTGTAATTTCTATGGAAATTTCTTTAAGATAAGTGGGTTTTTCTAAGTGTAGATAGACTATCAACAATAACGTAGATTTTATTTTTTCAATGTTTATATCCATCATTTTACATTTTGGGGGGCTCTCACTGAATTTTCTACAAATTTCATGATAATAACAATGCTGGTATGTATTATATATCATTCTCCCAGTAATATCTGGCTTCAATTAAAATACTATGTGGCATTAGACTGTCAAATGTCTAGTCAGCATCTGTTGATGCTGACATAAATATTTTGATGGTTGTCATATTCTGTTGCTAAAATTGATTTTTAGTTTTGGCATCAATATTCATGAGAATGGGCTTATTATTAGTTCAAAAGATGCTCATCGAACTGTTCTATATTATATGCTAATCTGGGAGCTAAGGGAAGGGTATTTAATCATGAGCCCTCTTGTGCATGTGGAACTTACATCTAGAAAAGGGTTTTCTTTTTTTCTTCTCTGTTGATTCTCTGCTCTGATGAGTGATCTCCATTGTTGATACTGGACGGACGGCTACATTAAATTCTCATCCACAGTAGTGCTATATGACTATTGAATTAGCCTTTCAGCTCTCTTAATATTAGCTTTACATACATGGGTGTTCCTGTCTTGGGTACATGAGCAGTTGCACTGGCTATATCATCTTAATTAGTAGATCCCTTTGCCATAGTATATACATTTTTTGGGTGCTAGTGGTCGTTTTTGACTTACGATCTATTTTGCTGAAGTTAGAGCACCCAGCCCTGTTCTCCCATGGTTAATGTTTGCAAGGAATACTTTTTATATTCTTCTTTTACTTTTAGCTCACACTCCTTACAGGTAAATGTGTGTCTTTCCTATACAACACATTGTTGAATCTTGTTACTTTTTAACCTGTTTAGCCACTTTGTGTGTTTTGATTGGGAAACTTGACTCATTTATACATAAAGCAATTATTGATATGTAAGGAGGTAATACTTCCATTTTGGTAATTGTCTTATAGTTATAGTTCTTTCATTACTCCTGTTCTTTTCTCTTGTCATGTCCTATGGTTTGATGATTATAGGTGTGTTATGCCAGATACTTAATACTTTGTGTGTCTACTGTAGCAATTTCCTTGGTGATTACAATGGAGTTTACATTACATTTTGTAGTTGTTATATCCTGTTTTAAACTGATGACAACTTATCTTCAGTCACATACTAAAATTCTATACTTGTACTTTCTTCTTTCCTCATGCTTTTGGTTATTGATGTTACAGTTTACATCTTTTTATATTTTGTTTTATTTTTTGGTACCAGAATCAGGCTCAGGACCTTGCACTTGCCAGGCAGGTGCTGGGTGGGAGCACTGTATCCCTGACCCTATATTGTATTTTAAATGACAAATCATTATAGTTAGTTATTTTAATACATTTGTATTTTAACTTTTATACCAAAACTGAAAGTATTTATGTACCACCAAAAGTATGTAAAGTGATGGATTTGTTCATTACCTTGACTCAGTCATTCTACATTGTTAAAAATACAAAAACATCACATTGTACCCTCTACATATATGTAATTAGAACCTATCAAATAAATAAAATATTAAAAGTAAAAATAGGGCTGGGGAGATGGCTCAGTAGAATAAGCACTTCCCTGGCAAGCGCAGGGGCCTGAGTTCAATCCCCAGTTCCACCAAAAAAGAAAAAAAGTAAAAATAAAAATGACTATTGGAGAACTCTGACTTTGACCACACATTTACCTTTCTTTGCTAGTTTCCTACAGTCATGTTTTTAGGCTGCTAGTTAGCAGCTCCCATTAATATTTCTTGTAGGCACGCTTCCTGCTGAGATGCCCTCTGCTCCTGGGGGCTCACAGGTGTGCTCCCTGGTGGGCTGGGCTTCACAATGGGACAGGGCTGGTGTCTGACCTCTGTGTTCACTTCTGCTCAGCTTGGGATCCAGAATGCGTTCTATATTTTCTGGTTGAATGGTGCTGCTGTGTGTCCCCTTTTCTGCATGGGGCCACAGTTGGATAAAGCTGTTCTCCACAGTTGGATAAAGCTGTTGCTAGACTCTATGATCAAACCAGGCCTTGGGCTGTGCCCAGTAGTCGCACAGGGTCACTGACTGGGTCCCTGGTCCAAGGAGGATTGCTGGCCATGCTCTGGGTTGGATGAGGGTTGATAGTGTTCACGCAAGCAGGGCTGTGGTGCAAGTTGTTCATGGTTGCCTAGTACTGAGTATTGGCACCATGATTAAGTTGGCCCTTTGGCTGTTGTTGGTGGTTGGGTAATTTTGCTGACTGGGCTTCCTGGTCAGAGGGGCTATTACCTGTACCTGCAGTTGAGTGTGGGTGGAGGTTA
>NW_004524622.1:10880226-10880724 GCF_000260255.1 Octodon degus
TGTGACAGCCTCCCAAGAGCTGGATTGCAGGCGCGCACCACCAGGCCCTGCCTCTCTTCCTCCAGTTCTGCTGTGTGACAGCCTCCCAAGAGCTGCGATTACAGGCACACACCACCACGCCTGGCCTCTCTTCCTCTAGCTCTGCTGTGTGATGCCATCTTCATTGCTATCAAGTGGCCAGGAAGGTCTCACCAGAGCCTTGAAGCATGAAACGTCATCTTGGACTTTCAATCACCAAAATGTGAGAAAGACCTTTTTATAAAGGCACCCAGTCTCAAATATTTTCTATAGTAAAACAAAATGGATTAAAACAACAATTCATGACTTTCAAAATTTGGGATTTGATTCCCATGAGTCTAGGAGCGGTAAGTAGGTTATTTAGTGATAGCAGTTTCCAGTTTAGAGCAGCAAAATCTAGAAGAGTAAGATAATCCTCTCAGGCATATCCAGACAGCAGTAACTATAGACATTTAAAACAGAAAATAGCTGGCTATAGCT
>NW_004524622.1:10880824-10895566 GCF_000260255.1 Octodon degus
TCTCTCTCTCTCTCTCTATCTCTCTTTCTGCAGTACTAGGTACTGAACTCAAGACCCTGTGCTTGCCAAGCAAGCACTTATTCTACTGAGCTGTCTCCCTGGCCCCATTTCTCATATTTTGTGCAAAAATTGCGCTAGCATATAGAGAGCCTACAGAGAAAAGGCCCCACAAATTTAAATCCATGAATTAATTGTAACTATCACCTAAGTGTCTATTTAGCTCTCCCAATCAGTGCGCATCTGACGATGTTCACACCATTAACTTTTTTTTTTTTTTTTTCATTTATGAATTCAATACAGGGTCTTACTACACAGCTCAGATTCATGGTGATCCTCCTGTTTTCAGCTTCCCCAGTGCTGGGATTACAGGGGTGCACCACGATGTCAGGACTCAGTCGCTGGCTCAGTGTGTGCCGGGGGCAGGCCTGGCCTGGCATGCATGACAGCGATCGATCCCCAGTCCCTGCACTTGCCAAGGCAGGTGCTCAGTCTGCTGAACTGTCTCGCCAGCCCCACACCATTAACTTTTGTTTCTGAGAAAAAGACAGGCCAGCCTCACCGAAGGGCCTGCACTTCCCAATTCACATAGCCCTCAGTGTCCTAGAGAAATGCAAGCTCAGAGTGGAGCACTCCCATTCCAGCCATGAACTCAAGACATAACTCTCGCTGGGGCTGTTCTATCCGTAGCCCAAGCTGGGTCTCATGGAACTGTAGTGAATAGTAATGAGGACACCAAAGTCCGAGAGCACTGGCTTCAGGTCTTTTATTTCCAAACAGCTTGGAGAAGATAATTAACATACTTCAATTTTAGTTTGCTCATCTGGAAATTGGAGGTGATAATGCTTCCATTAGTGAGTGCTTGTAAGGAATTCATAACCGGGCTGCGTACTCTCAGCTGTTCATGTAAAATGTATTTATGACCTACTCAGGGGCATTTTATTGTTGGTGGTGATTTCGGTTTTGCTGATATTTATAATGCTTTTAGGACAAAATTCCTTTGAAACTTACTGAGCCACATGGGCTCTGCGGAAAGCAGAGTTACTGAAAAAACATTCAGGCTTGTTTAAATATGCTCCTCTGTTGGTGCATCATGGGTTTCCTTTGCTTGTGCAAACACTTGCTTTTAACTCTGTCTCTAAAAGGAGTGTAAAGAAAGAAGATTAAACTCATGGCAACTCATGGGAGAGTATGAAAGATAGACGACAAGTACTAAAATCATGTCATCATTGATGACAAGTTCTTAAAATCATTAGTACTACAAGAAATTAGATCTGTGATCTGATCCTTATTCAGTGTTAATGTTCAGTGTCTTTGAAGCAGACATAACACACTAAGCAAGCTTCTTCCTTACCCTGGAAGGGGGACATTCTAATAGACATCGCTGACTTGGGGTTCTTTCTGTGTCCTGGGTCCGAGAACTGTGTGCCTTACCCTGGTACACAGGAGCACCATCCCCCATCCCCAGGAGGCTGTGGTGGGTAAAACAAACATGCAGGCTAGTACAACCGGCAAAGTCCAGAAATTACCCCCACATATATGGACGTTGATTTCCAACAAGGACGCCAAAACTATCCGATGGAAGAAAGACCAACTTTTCAACAAATAGCATCAAGAAAACTGAATATCCAGATAGTATTCAGCACATTTGACTTTTACCTAAGATCATACAGGAAAATTAATTCAAATGAATCTATACCCCGTGTGAGGCCTAAAACTAGAAATCTTTTAGAATTTAAGAAGAAAGCTTCATGACATTGGATTTGGCAATGAGTTTTTGGAAATATCTCTTATTAGTTTCTCTTTCATCACCGAGATACAATATCTGATGGCCCAACTGAAAGGAAGGGTTTATTTTGGCTCCTGAATTTTAGCCATTTCAGTGCATATCTTGATGGCTTCAAGGCATGAAGGGTGTACTGGGAGGGCCGAGGCAGAGGTCTTCTTGTCATTTCGTAGCAGTCAGGAAGCAGAGTGAAGGGAGATCCAGCGGATGGATACGCCCAGTGGGTCGTGCGACCAGGGCTGGGTTCCTCTGACCAAGGTCTACCGCCTAACAGCACATTCAGCAACCGAACTCATTAGTGGATATACCTGCTGGTAAGGATATCACCCAAGGCGGGGGAGACAGCTCAGTAGAATAAGCACTTGCCTGGCAACTGCAGGGTCCCATGGGTATGTAGGGGACATTTTAGATTTAAACTGCAAAAATAGGATAGTAGGCACAGAAAACAAAAGAAAAACCAAACATAATGGACTTAAAGAACATTAAATATGCATATGCATCAAAAAATATTACTAATACAGTTAAAAAGTAGTGCACAGAGTGGGTAAAATATTTATATTCATACATCTGACAAGAGGTTGATATATAAAATATATAAATATGTAAAACATACTGACAAAACTCATTCCATTTGAAAATGAACAAGACTTGAATAGACATTTCTTTTTTTTTTCCAAAGTTTTATTGATAAACAGCAATGAGACAGTTTCAAATCAAATCAGAAGTACAGTTTCAACAAATAATACACTGCATATATTCTTCTTAGTGGTTAATTGCTGTACAAGATGCAGACTTGTGATCCTATTTACAAACACCATTAGAACAAATCATTCTATTCGTTAAGAGAATGCAACTATTTATCTATCCCAACCACCCTGAATACACAGATACAAAATGGACATTCATCGGTATACCCCATTTTTTCTAAGTTCCATTATTGAATATTATAGGTGTGTAAACTCAGCAAAATATTCTAAAAGAGTCCAGTAGCCCATAATAGCATTGGGTCTTCTGTTTAACTGGCAATGTCAGAAATTATTGACCTGAGTCCCCCACAGCTCAACATAACAGCTTGGCTTTACTTCCTATATTTTGTCTTCATAGTTTTCTACTGGATGGTTAAGACCAAGGTAAAGCAGGATCTATGCAACAAGAGTTGTAGCTTTTTGGTCTGAGAAGGTCAGTGAAATGCCCTTAGGATTTATCCTGAGATCCTGTACCTCAGATCGTAGAACCTTTGTCAGTGCAGCCATGTGGATGAGTCACGGCCATTGCTTGGCCAATGTGCTCTCTGTGAAAGCCTGAGAGAGTGTCTTCTCCCCATGTGACTCTCCTTAGGCACACTCTACGTCACTGATCACTTTCCTCTTTGGCCCCATAATCTTCTTGATCAGAAAATTTGGGACACTACCGAGGTACATGACGTCACAGTACAAGTTCTCATATGTCCTGAGTCTTAATTGACCTTAGAAGGTTAGGGCCAAAATGTTGGCATTCTTTGTAGCCCTCCTTTTTCTCTAATTTTTGTCCGCAAACTTAGGTTGTTAACTATCCAGAAGACAAGCTTATTGTTATTATCAAACGATGTAGGCTATCAAGCTTAACCTCACTATCTCACTGCATTTTAAACATCTTAGGCATAATAAGGAACAGGTATTTTTCATCAAGTATTGATATGGTGAACTTTAAGTCCCTACATAATATGATAAAAAACATTTAAAAATTAGATTATATTTTAAAAATAGGATAAAGAATTATATACTTCTCATGTTTGCACATAAGTCCAAAAATCTCACCATATACAACCTTGAAGGAGGACAGTCCCACAATATTCCTTTTCCTGTCTCTTGTTTTCATTCACCACCCCCTTCTTCTTGAACATCCACCTACCCAAGAGACATCTTATAGACATTTCTTTAAAGATATACAAATGGCCAATAAGCACATGAAAAGATGCTTAATATTATTCACCATTTGGGAAATATAAATAAAACCTACAATATCATTTCACATACTTTAGAATGGCTACCACACAGCCAAGCAATCAAAAGCAACCAGGTCAGAAATAACAAAATCAGTCAAAGATATGGAGCAGCTAGAATTCTTGTATATTATCAGTTTAAAATACTGTGAAAAAGAGTATAGGGTTCCTTCAGAAACAGAAATAAAATTACCATAGCTGGCAACTCAGCTTCTGGGTATGTATTTAAAGATTAAAAACATAGTGTCAAGCAGAAATATGCACATCAACATTCATAGTAGTAGTACTCACAATAACTGAAACATAGAAGTAATATATGTATTCATGGGTGGACAAGGGGAAAGCAAAGTATGGTATATATGCACAATGGAATATCATCCAGTCCTGAAAAAGGAAGGAGATTTTGGCACACACTGCAACATAGATGAATGTTGGATATTTAGCTAAGTAAAGTAAACCAATCACAAAATTTAAGATGCTGCCACCTATGTGAAGAATCAAGATTACAGAGCTTAGTCAAAATCATGGAAATGGGAAGCAGAGTGGTGGTTTCCATGGGTTGGGAGGTGGAGAGAAAGGAGACTCTTTCTAACCAATGTTAAATTTCAGTTTTGTAATCCAGTGATGGCTGCCAAACAGTGTGAATGTACTTAATGCCCCCCAACTGCACCCCGATAAATGGTGGCAAGAGTGAACACTACATTGTGTATACTGGATTACAATCAAGATCGAGGGACTAAGATGAGCATGAGGAGTACTAGCCGGCCGTTAGCTGAATGGGCATTCAGGTGTCTAGCATTCCTGCCTGTCTCCATCTTTGTGATGATGAAGACCAGTGGTTGGACACATGTTCTTCTTCATTTATTTCAGAAATTGCTTATTAAATATGCACAGCTAGGGCTGGTGAAGTAGCTCCATGGCGTAAGCACCTGCCTGGCAAGCCCAAGGTCCTGAGTTCAATTCCCAGTACCATTAAAAAAAAAAAAAAAACAAAAACACAGAACTGAAAGAACTGAAGAGTGAATTTTAGGGCTGAGGATACAGCTTAGGATGCCTGGTACCACAAACAAACAAACAAACAAACAAACACAACTAGATCTGGGCCTATACTGCTACTGTTCATTTTACTGTGACAGTCAGCTTATACCTTTTTTTTTTTCTTGGTACCAGGGATTGAACTCAGGACCTTGTGCTTGCCAGGAAGGCACGTATGCTGCTGAGCTGTGTCCCCGGACCTAACTTATACCTTGACAGGATGGAGAATTATATTCCTATTTGAACACCCCTTCTGGTCTGTTGACCTGCATGCACTGGAGGCCCAAGCCCGAGGGCATCTCCCTCAGGCATAGGTGATTGCAAGAGCGATTTCCTCCCTTCCCTCTAGTCCTGCATCTTTCTCCTGGATTTGGTGCTCAGTCACAGGGCCTGGTCAGAGATGGAGACTGGTCAGCTGTTGTCACCCAGGACTTGCTGCAAAGGCAGACCTTCTGATATTTGTTCTGAGTATTCAAAGAGATACCTTCTGGTTAATAATGCTAAGTTCTCTTCTCAGGTCATAAATCTCTCTTTAGAGCTCAAAGCATTAGCAGAAATATAAAATTCATAATAGGTCAGGCTACATTCCAGCTTTCATTTTCAGTAGAAGAACAATAGGGATAATAAAGTGTCCATGAGCAGTGTTTCTTGTTCCTTTGATCTTCCAGATTCCCCCTTTGAAAGCAGCCTTGAAAGGCTGGGCTTCCTCTGATGGGGAGGCACAGTCCATGGCCAAGCTGCTTGCTTCCTTCTGATTTGCTCTCTATGCAGCTCGGACTCTGTGACCTTCCTGTATCAGCCTCCCCAGAGCTGGTTTACAAGAGTGTGCCACCACTCCCAGTTTTGGTGGCTGGCACAGTGTGCATGGGATTCTGGGGCTGGCACAGCATGCGGTACCGAGGATGGAACCCAGATACTTGTGCTTGCCAGTGAGGCTCTTAGACCTGAACTATCTCCCCAGTCCCCTTAATGTCTTGATAGGAAATACCGCAACATAGTTTCTCTTTATCTTCGGGATTGTGTTTCATGCTTTCAGTTGCTTCTAGTTGACTATGGTCTAAAAATGTTAAATGGAAATTTTCAGAAATAAATAATTTATAAGTTTTAAATCATATGTTGCTCTGAGTTGTGTAATAAAATCTCGAGCCACTCAACTCCTTATTTGAAATGAGAGCCATCCCTCTGTCCAGAGTGTCCATGCTGTATATGCTGCCTTTCCTTCCCACCGGAATTGGTCTGTTTTCTCATTGCTGAGTCCCAGTACCCAATACCTACAACTTCTAGGAGGCAACATTTAAGTTGTCAATGCTTTCAGTCCAGTGAGCAGTGGACTCTAAGGCAGAGACATGGTAGGACAGCATGATGGAACAAAATTGCCCAGCTCATGGAGACCAGGAAGCAGAGCAGGGAAGCGTGTTGGAGTGGACGAGGAGCCACATGTAGCACCCAAGCCCAACCAGACATGCCCAGGAGCATGTCTTATTAATCTGCTGCCCTTCTTTAACCCAATGAATTTGACAATTCAGGATTAATGGTCACAGTCCAACTCTTGTCAGGTTCACACTCCAACACATTTCTTTAAATCATATTGAATTTTAGGAACTTAATATATTTTCGTAGCTGTTGTTTTCCAAAATTACATAGCAAATCTCTCCCAATAGAGGGATAATGATATTAATAGCAGCCTCAATAAAACTAAAGTAGAAAATACAATTTTAGAAGCTTTATGCTGGGTGTGTTAGCTCATGCAATCCTCACATTAGTCCTATGAAAGTGCCATTATTGTCACCAAACAAAGTTTTAGCTTATCTAACATCACACAGAGAATAAATGATGGAGATGAAATTCATACCCATGCTGTTTGACTCCAGAATCCCGGCTAAGATTCAGAGGCTAGCGAGCCTCTTTAGCATTCCACTTCAATTACTTTCATCTTGCTCCTCTAAATTTATTTTCTATGAGAATAGAATTAGATATGCAAATAGCTTCCAAGTGGCAGAAGCCACTAGGAGTCCTCTTGATTGTATCACATTCTCCTTTAAATCTGAGGCTTTCAAGGCCCCAGAACAGATATTCCTAAGGAATCTTAGAAGACCTCTTTCTTCTCAGGCTATCTTTAGACTAACACAAAACGTGAGCCCTGAAAATAGAAAGACAATATACAGCAGTTAGAGACAAGAAGAGCAGTCCTAATGGTTTTCACACCTTAAATTAGGACACATGGCTGCTCTGGGTTATAGAATGACTGGAAATGTAATAAGAATGTCTAGCTAGCAGTGTTTGCAGGATAATTTGATAACTTATGCTAAGAATAGGGTAAAAATAGTTTTAAAAACACTAGAACTCTGGTAGGAAATCTGCGATTTATTGTCAATATACTAATTAGGTATGAGTTGAGAAAAAAATGTATTATCCCAAAATATCCTATATTCTATGGTGCATGAAAACTTGTAATTATAGAATAATTCCTTTGGATCTTGTGAGGTTGAATGAAGTGGATAGATCAATCCATGGTTTTTATATAGTCTGTTACATATCTGGATTCCAGAATGAAACCAGCCATTATAAATAAGGAAGGTAGAAACTAAAGATAGTGAAGAAGCTAAAAATCTTTGAAGCAATCAACTGCTATTTTTTAGTAGCAAAAATTATGGAATCTTACACAGTTTATCTTGGTATAGTTTGTTTATATACTGAATAATAATATCCCAAAATAGGATCTACTCTAAGCCCAGAGTTTAAGAGAAATCTTAACAGTTTATTTTAAACTCTATTTAAAAACACAACATACAACATTTCCCAATGTATGATCTAGTATTTTCATTTGCAGTCATAAGAAACCTAAGAATAAACCCCGTTAGTCATACAGTTGCTTTAAGCCAAGGATGGCGAAGATTTTAAATTGCACACTGAGCCTTTCTGATGCCCTGATGTGGTAGGCCGATCTGTCTGTCATGAAATAAATGTGCTAAGCTTCCACTTGTACATGCAGTGAGAATAAGCTTAGATGGAAAAATCTTTGTATAAAGTTACTTATGCATTTTCATTCACTTAGAGATGATTTCCTGGGGAGGTAGTGTGTAGCAGGCCTCGGGCAGTGGTGACAAACACTAACAGCTCTAGTACAACAGAGCTACCACTGCTCAGAAATAATGAAGGGACATTTTCCTTTTCCTCTCCATTTTTCCTTGATGTTCATAATCATTTTCTTATCTGCATGTTTTCAGTATGAATTCAGGCCATTATGAAAGAGGCCTCATTGAGGCTTTCCCCGTGGGGTAATGGGAGATGCCTACCTGGGTACCTCGGGCGCTTTCATTCTTTTGTTCTTATAAGTACCACTTTGAAGTAGACACATTAAGTCTGGAGAAGTGAAGTAACAAGTCTAAAGCTGTACGGGAGAGGAATTGTTGAAGTGGAATTCGAACAGATGTGATCTGATTTCAGAGTCTATGCTATGAAACCACCTACCATATCTCCCTAGTGAGTTTACAGTGTTCGTGAATAATTAAGGAATCTTTATGGAATGTGTTATAAAGAATCTCTATTTTGTGTGCTGGAAAAATGAATTTGGTGCGAATTCCATTTATTTAATTTACATATTTTGCAGTACTGCTTCAACCATAAAATGTTTTAGAAAATTTATGAGGAGAAAGTTCATTACATTCACTTGTTTTAAAAATATGTTGTTCTTTCTTCCTGACTTTCCATTAGTCCTTCTTTTATCATTTTCTTTCTGTCCAAAGAACTTCCTCTAGCTGTTTCTAAAATTAACAGATCTTCTGGTGAAAGCTTTTAGTCAGTTTTCATCTGTGGATATGTCCATTTCTCCTTTACTCCTGGAGGACTTAAAATGTAATTTTCATTATATCTATAGTACATAATGGTCACATTCATTGTGGAGTTGGTACATGTATGTAACACATCTTAATTCTTTTTTATCCTTTTATCCTCTTCTTCTTCTCCTCATCCTCTGCTCTTCTTTGTTCTCTTTTGCAAAAGATCTATCTCCATGTGTCCTAATATTTACCTTTTATTTTCCTCCTCAATTTATTTCTAGATTAAGATTCTAATATAAAAGAAAGAATGCAATACTTCAGCTTGTGTGTGTGGTTTATTTCACCTAATGTTAAGGTCTCAAGGTACATCCGTTTTCCTACAGAAGGCTCAAGATTTTGCCAGTGATTGGATTTAAGACTGATAATTCTTCTCTTTCAACACTGGAAATGTGTTGTGCCACCACTTTCCCAACTTCATGGAATCTGGTAAGATCCATACCATTCAAATTGGCTTCTTTTTTTTTTTTTTTTTCCTTTAAGTAATGTACCATTTTTCTTGTGTGGTTGCTTTTTAGATTTTTTTCTTTGTCTTTAGTTTCACAAGGTTAACCATATCCTTATGACTTTTTTTTTTCTTTTTTGAGGGAGGAACAGGTTACTTTGTTTCAGTTCTTCTCATCTTCTTGTATTAATATAGCATGTCTTTTGGTAAGATTTCAGGAACAATTAAAAAAACACTTTTTCTTTCACCCTCTTCCCTTTCTCTTCTTCCTTTCTTCTGATACAAATGTTAGATATTTTATTATAGTCCCACACATCTACGAAGCTGTGTTCATTTCATTTTTCACTCTGGTCAGATTTCTTCACTTCTGTGAATTAATTTTCAGCTTCACTCATTCTTTCTTTTATTGAGCACATTCACTGATTTTTAAAAAATTGTTTATTGTTTATTTTAGTTCTAAGATTTCTATTTTGTTCTTCTCTATGTCTTCTTTCCCTTTGAATTTATACGGTTTGTTTTTTTTGGCTCAACTGGGTTTATAGTGGCTCACTGAAGCATGTTTATGACGGGTGCTTTAAGAATTCTCACAGAACTTAAAAGTTTTTGTCATTTTGGTATTAGTACCTGCTGATTTTCTTCAATCACTTAAGAATTTTTTTGCTTGTAGTGTGAGTGATTTTTCAATCATAAACTGAGTTTATATGGTATTATGATAGTCTATATTTTATTTAAATATTTCATCTTTTCAGACATTGAAAACAAAACAAAACAAACACAGACACACACACACACAAATAAGCAAAATACAGGGAGACCCTAGGTTTTGAGCAGCAAAACAAAAGCTCTAAGTTTAAATCTTAGCATTGTTGTTTGTGTGGTGTCACTTCTGCCACATTCTATTGGCAAAATAAGCTGGAATACTGGCTCCGTTCAAGAGGAAAAGAAATGCCAACTTTCCCTCTTTATGTGGAATGCAGCAAAGTCACACTGCAAAAGGGTGCATGGGTGGAAGCAAAGGTTGTGACCAACTGTACGAATAGGTCATGTGGTCCGAGGTGTAGCTCAAGAAAGCATGAATCCTTGGTTCAATTCCCAGCACTTAAAAAGGGGAAAAAATTGCCACCAAGACCAGGCGTGGTGGCACACACCTGTAATCCCAGCACTGGGGAGGCTGAAAGCAGGAGGATCACTATGAGTGGGAGCTGGGTAGTGAGGCCCTGTACTAAATACATAGAAAAACAAATAGAAGTAACGGTATCTACATAGCAGAACACTGCTTAGTGAGAGCATGATGGCTACATGTTAGGTAGTTACTAGGGGCTTTTATGGGCATTTAAAGGGCTTTTATGGGAATTAGTGACAAATGTCAAAAAAGGAGTTTATGGGACTACTCAAACGTTCACTGTTTCTATTGCCATCTCATGCCTTTCAGACATGGCTTATGTTACCTCTAATTTTTAAATTTGGAAACGAGGAACCTTAGATTCACAGACATTGTCCATTTTCTAGCTAGTTACCTGTGTGACATTGCTGCAATCTGTAGCCTGTGGCTCTTGGTTGGGTGACCTTGATATTCTTTTTATTATTCCAAACTATCTCATGGTTTTGAGATGTTCCCTAGATTTTCTTGGGAATAATAAGCTCTGCTAAGCTTCCATCTCCCAGTGTTAGTTGGTTGCAGGGACATGGTGGCTCTGCTTGTCACAAAGAGTGCACCCTAGCCAGGGCTCAGCAGCAGAGCAGCGCTCCCACCACCTGTTCTTAGAATCCTCCTCACCTCCTCTGTTTTTTTATCGTCTGTGTCCTCTTTCATACTGTCAAGGCAGATTTAAAGATCTGAAATATTTATATCCATCCCTTTACACAAAAATTTGCTGTCCTGACTTTTACAATCATGCTAAATATCCTACAGCCAATGACTTCCAAGAATGATGTGCCACAAAAAGAATCATAGACGCTCTTTCCTGCAATTCACACCCAGATGAATCAAGGTGACCACAAGAGCTCTTGAATGTGCTCTTCTTTCTTCCTCAGGAGAAGCTGGGTTCTTTGACAATGAAGGTATTTTTTTATATTACACATTTTTTAAATTAATTTTATTGAGAAACAAATAGCAATGAGACAGTTTCAAAATCAATTAATAGGAGAGTTTCAATAATTAATACATTGCATATTGTTATCTTCTTAGTGGTTATTCACAGTGCAAGATACAGACATGATATCCTGTCCAAACACTATTAGTATAAATCTTTCTTCTCATTGCATTAAGAGAAAGTAGCTGTATATCTACCCTATTTGTATATACAGATACAAAACGGTCTTTCCTTTGTATCCTCCTTTTTGTTTAGTTTTGTTACAGATGGGTATTCCATTGCCATTTAAAAATTGTAGGTGCATGAATTAAGCAAAATAATCCAATATAGCCCAGTAGTGCCTAAAGTAGTGGATTATCCATAGGACTGGCAATGTCATAAGTTGTTGACTTCAGTCTTTTACAACTCAGCATATTAATATGGCTTTAATTTTAATAGCTCGTTTTTATATTTTTCTGCTGGATTGTTAAGCTCCAGATAAAGCAAGACCTATATAACAAGAAATGTATCTTTTGTATCTGATATGGTCAGTCAAGTACCCTCAGGATTTATCCTGTTATCCTGTGTAGATCCTTTGTCAGTGTCAGCCAGGTGGATGAGTCACGGCCATTGCTTGACCAAGTTTCTCTCTGTAAAAGCCTGAGAGAACATTTACTCTCCATGTGACTCTCCTTAGGCACACTCTACATCATTGATCACATTGCTCTGTGGCCCCATAATCTCCTTGACCAGAAAATTTGGGACACAACAGAGTTATAGTATAATTTCTGAGTTACAGTATAAGTTATGATGTTACAGTATAAGTTCTCCTATATCCTGAGTCTTCACTGACCTTGAAAGGCTAGGGCCAAAATGTTGGCCATCCTTGTAGCCCTTCTTTTTCTCTAATTTTTGGTCCGCAAACTTAGGTTGTTAACCCTCCAGAAGAGAAGCTTATTATTATCCCACAACATATGCAGTTGGGTTTAACCTATCTATCTATCTGAATGTCAAACATCTTAGGCATAACATGAAAAAGGCATTTTCCATCTAGTATTGATATGTTAAACTTTAAGTCTCTATAGAATATGGAGAAAAAATTAATATTTAAAAATATGAATAAACAATTACATATTTAGAAATCTAACCATATATAGCATTGTAGCACAACAGTCCTGTGACACCTTTTTTTCCCTTGTCTCTTTTTTCATTTATTACCCTTTTTTAAAAACAAACATTTACTTGAGAGATAGTATGACAATAATTGTATGTCATGACAAGCAGTAACTGCAGGACAGTTCCACAATATTTCTTTTCCTGTCTTTTACTTTCATTCACAACCCCCTTCTTTTTGAACAACCATCTACCCGAGAGACTTCATAGCAGCAACTGGCATGCCATGACAAGCAGCCCGTATTCAGAAGACCAGAATGACAGGCACTCCAAACATGAAACTACTATTACAGATTACCATCTTCAGTCCAGTTGCTTAGTTTACAGGTATCAGTATATATAGTTAGTCAAGGTGAGAATCTTTCCAATTAACTGCTGGATTAAAAAAATCTTCTGGAGATTCTCAGCATCATTGCCTTGCCCATTTTCTATATATAACTGTATGTCTGGACATTGTCATGATTCTTAACTCTTCTCCTTTCCCTCTCTTGATTAGTTAGTCCTCAAGATCCTGCTTCCCTTTTACTTGTATTATACCTTTCATTTGTATTTCTTCTTTAGAGTTCTTATACTAGCGAGACTATACATATTTATACATGTGGGTCTGGTTTATTTCATTTATGAATACATCTTCAAATGGCATCCACTCAAATATAAATGTTTCAAGTTTATTGTTCTTTATGACTCAATAATACTCCACTGTATAAAAATACCACTTCTTTTTCATTCATTCTTCATGTGACGGACATCTTGGTTGTTTCCAAGATTTGGCTATCACAAATTGTGCTGCTATAAACAGCAACACATATATCACTATGATATGACATTTTCTATTCTTCAGGGCAAATTCCCAGTAGAGGGATAGCTGGCTTGACTGGGATTTCCAGTCCACGTTTTTTAAGGAGTCTCCATACTAATTTCCATAATGGTTGCACCAGACTACCTTCCCACCAGCAGTGGAGAAGGGTTCCTTTTTCCCCACAGCCTCTGCAACATTTGTTGTTGGCTGATTTCTTTATGATAGCCATTCTTTTTGGGGTGAGATGGTATCTCAGTGTTGTTTTAATTTGCATTTCATAGATGGCTAGTGATGTGATGCATTTTTTCATATATTTACTCACTTCTATAATTTCGTCCTGTAAGTGTGTGTTCATCTCGAATGCCCATTTCTGGATTGGGTGCTTAAATTTAGGGGCCCTAATGTTTTTTAGTTCTTTATAAATTCTAGAGAGCAGACCTTTGTCTGAGTGCTTATTAGTCATGTTTTTTTGAAATTTGTGGGTTGTCTTTTCACTTTCTTGGTAATTTCTTTTTACATGCAAAAACTTCTTAATAAGATGAAGTCCCAGTTGTTAATTTTTTTCAAGTGTTTCCCATGCGATTTGATTTTTGACTACCCCTATATCTTTAAGAGTTCCTCTTACTTTCTCTTCCAGGACATTTAATGTTTCTGCTTTAATGTTTAGATCTTTAATCCATTTTGACTTTAGCTTAGTGCATGGTGATAGATTTGTGTCAAGTTTTAGTTTTCGGCATGTAGAGAGCAAGTTTTTCCAGCACCCTTTGTTAAAGAGCTCTCTTTTTTCCATTAAGCATGTTTGGCCCCTTTGTTGAAGATCAGGTAGCTGAGTGTTTGTAGAGGTTTCTGCATCTTCTAATCTATTCTATTGATCCTCAGGTCTATTTTGTTGCCTACCATGCTGATTTTATCACAATAGCTTTGTAGTATAATTTCAAGTCAGGAATTGTAATGCCTCCTGCCTTGTCTTTGTTGCCCAGGATTGCCTTTGTTATTCTAGGTCTTTTCTGTTTCCAAATAAATTTTGGGAATGATTTCTCTAGGTCTGTGAGTTATGTTGGTGGTAGTTTGATAGGGATTGCATTAAATCTGTACAGCAATTTTGGGTGTATGGCCACCTTCAGTATGTTGGTTCTTCCTATCTAGGAGCAGGAAATATCTTTCCATTTTCTGAAATCCTCTACGATCTCTTCTTTCATAGTATTGTAATTTTCCTTGAAAAGGTCTTTGACTTCTTTAGTTAGATGAATTCCAAGGCATTTCATTTTCCATGGTCCTATTGTAACAGGTATTGTTTCTCTAATTTCTCTCTGTGTGTTTGTCATCTGTGTAGAGGAATGCTATTGACTTTTGGTTATTGACTTTGTATCCTGCTATGCTACTGAATTTGTGCATAAATTCTAGTAGCTTCTTGGAGTTTTTTGGGTCTTCTAAGTAAAGTATCATGTCATCTGCAAATAATGATAATTTAACTTCTTTACTTAGTCTTATTCCTTTTATTTCTCCCTCTTGTCTAATAGCTCTAGCTAATGATTCCAGAACTATATTGAATAGGAGGGAGTGATAGAGGACATCTTGTCTTATATCAGATCTGATAGTAAAAAATTTCAGCTTTTCC
>NW_004524622.1:10898851-10900376 GCF_000260255.1 Octodon degus
TACACTAGCCAGGCCTGTGCTTGTGTTGGGTCTGAAAGCAGTTATTGATCAGGTCTGGGCAACTCCAACTGCACTGAACACTGGAACAGGAAGGAAAGGATGAAGAAACTGAGACTGCAGAAAGTGCCCTCTCCCTTCATGTTAGGTGAGAATGGGCTGTTAAATTAGGATTTAGGAATTCTGACTTACAAATTAAATTATACTGAAAATGTAATCAAACTTAATTGTATTTTCCTACTTACAGACTCTAGGTGTGAATTTTCATTCAACTCTTTTATACCGGATAGGAAAAGGCCACGTAGAGATTCATGAATTTATAAGGTGTTGCTCAGAAAATTCACACTGAAATGTGAATTTTTGAGGCTAAGTATACACACCAGGAATTCACTTGCTTTATTAAGAGAAATTACAAACAAGAGGTTACATGGTTCATCTTGGTCTGTTTGACCCCCAATTTCCCTTATCTTTTCTTTCCCTTATGATTAAATATAATTTTGATGGTATTGTTTGACCCTATGTGACCAGGTAAATCTGTGATCATTATTAAATATAATGATTGATCTTAACAAGGAATGGAGTTCCTGGAGATTGGCTTATGTGCTTCTCTGGTTTCTGAGTTTCTTTGTTTCTAGGTAAAGATACAATAAAATAAAAAAAAATTCATCATTATTGATTATGTAGAATTTATATGTTTCTATAAATGAAAAATCGCAAGTCCTCTGTTTGGTCCCTCAGGCCTACCCACTGGCATTATGGTGTTTTACATTCTAGTTTACCTGCATAAAGGGCTTTGCTACTGCAAGAGGTTAAACGTGTCAAGACTCTCAATGGGAATTTTTGGCTTGAATCATAAAAGGCCAAACAATCAAGCAGGAAGGTTAGCAGAAAAGGTCAGAACAGGGCCAGAAGTAGAAGTCTATTATCAGAGGACAGGTTTTATGTTTCCTTAAATTGCTAACTTTTAGAAGGATCTCACTTTTGGATGACACTAATAATAACTCATGAGACACAGTACACGGAATCACGTTTGTCTCTGCCTCCCTTCTCTTTTCTGTTCTAGAAACAGTACCCCCTGCCTTTGGGAAGTTATGCTCTTTTATGCTATTTGACTTGAATGAGGTTTTTAATCACAGAGTTTTTCCCTTGGGGTAAAAGTTGTAATCATCTGATCCAATCTAGGCCATTTGAATAATCTGATGCCACAGTTCACCTGCTGAACACAGAGGTGGGTGGGGCTCTAGTCCTGGAAAACATGAATCATGCTATGGAGATGCCTGCATCTGCCCCAGCTCAGTGTTCCCAGGACTTCTTGCTCTATCTCTAGAGTTTTGTGTTCATGAGGTATCATTATTTATTTATTTAAGGAGTTGTCTATTGCTTCCAGAATGTGTAATTATCAAGGGACACAAAATCTCTGCATCTGACCTACGTTATCATCTGTATTAAAGTAAAACACTATGAGATCTGTGCTATTAGTTCTAGGGCACACAGGGGAAGATTAAAATTACAGAGCTCAGCTGCTGGA
>NW_004524622.1:10902629-10903487 GCF_000260255.1 Octodon degus
TTTTATTTACTTTTTTGGGTTCTTATGCTATTGAAACAATATGATGTTTACACAAACATTTTAACAGATAGGGCTCGGATTCTATCAGAACTTGACCTGAAGAGCCAATGTGTTTCAGTTTTGGAATAAAATGCACTACCCATTTGATCATAGAATTATGGCTATTTGTATATGACCTGGATCTGCCAATGCATTTATTAATTTGTATTGCTGAAAAATGCAGCTACTGCCCCAAATAAGAAGAGAATAATCTTTCCTTCATGGTGTTCAGAGGAGAACATAGACAAACACGACAGATAATGCTACTTTTGATATTGTAGAGGTGGTGGCTGCGGTAGTGCTGGTGCTGGTGGTGGTACTGTGTGTACGAGAATAAGCAACTTTCGAGTGTGTGTGAAATGGTCTCCAGATGGAATAGTGGTTCACTCTCCCTAGGGGTCAGCTGGGGGTATATAGGGTTTTGTATCCACTGCTATCGGTAGAAGGACTTGTTTTGGTCCCTGATGAGGAGAGGCCTGACAGGAACAGTGTGCCCCCTTGCTGTCACATTGCAGAGCTGCAAAAAGTACAGCAAATATAGATACAAATACTGTTAATCACTCATAGGAGTGGAGGATGCTTCTATTTTGTAGCCATATATTTTGCTTTTTTGTGTTTTAAAAATTTTTTATTGAGATGTATATGTAGAAATCCGCACAGGTTATTAATATTTAGCTTGGCAAATTTCTTTGTCTAAGAACAATTGTTTACTAGCACCTCTATGAAGAAGCACAAGTCATGGAGAAGGACCAGCAAGGCGTCACTGGTGCCAGCCACTGGCACTCCTCAGAGGCAGCCACTGTGTTGTTTTCTAACAGT
>NW_004524622.1:10907877-10912092 GCF_000260255.1 Octodon degus
CCTAGAATTACAATGTACATCCTACAAAACTGATAAAACTTTAAATTTTTTTTAGCTCTTTTTATCCTTTCTTGCTTTTCCATTATTGTTCTTGACTTAGTCTATATATATGTTAGAGTGAAAGATGTTTTTAGAATGTGATACCAAAAATTCTAAATTGGCTATTTAGAAATCTACAGTAAATTGTATAATTGCTCCAAAATAGTTGCTTCCTCTTTCAAAATGGGTGATTATATATCCATGTCTTTTGCCAACTGAATTGTAACCCTTCCTCCTATCGGTGTGCACTTAGCCAGCACTGATGTTGGCTAATGACACGAGAATAGCTGTCACTTGTACCACATTCCAGCAGAATTCTATGGCTTGACTGACTACTCTGTCTTTTTCTTTGTTCAAAGAGGCATGAGTCCCAGATGAAGTATCTATTTACCCTATAAGCACAGGGACACAGGCACAACAGAGCCACAGCTGCCTCACAGCTATGGTGAATGTCCATTACTGTAGACAGCTGAGATGTTGGAATTATAAATACAAGGCATCTGGTGAAAAGGTATTGTTTTTAATTTGGAGAGCTACATTGTCAAGGTCTGGCTTTTGTTCCTGCAGACTTCAGAAACCTCACAATAGAGACATAGTGAAAGTGGATCGCTTGCTAAAAAAACAGACTTCCAAGTAAATAAACCTGATATGTAAAATTAGGTTACCATTTTATTGACTTGTTTGAAGAAAAATAATCTATAGGAGTTGAGAAATTTAAGCCAACATGGTAGGTCCTTATTTACTACAGTAAAATCTATGTGGAAAATCAAGACATATTTGGCAGATTGCTTGGCTAGCCTAATGAGGTGAACTGAAGAAAGCCAAAACACATCCACGTTCTCATCCTTGAAATGCTCTCCTCTTACATGTTGAAAAGCAACTTTTGGGGCCAATGAGATAGCTCAGAGGTCTAAAGCGCCTGCTTAGGCAAGCTTAGGCAAAGCGCAGGGACCATGGCTCTATCTGAGGCACCACAGGCTGGGCCAGCCCTGCCACCAGGGCAGGCTGAGCAGGCCACAGAAAAGAAAAGAAAAGCAGCTTTTCAGATGTGAGAAATTTAATCATTAGGATTGCAGTGGTTGATACATTGTGTCAACTTGAGAAGTTAAAAGCTTAATTAAGTTGGCTCAGGAATTCCACACACCCCCTAGGATGTAAAGGCCCCCCAAGAGTGACTCATCCCTTAAAAGGACATAAAAGGAAATTGAGGAAGGAGGGAGGGTTCCATTTTCTGGGAGGAGCTCCTGTCTTTGCAGTCAGCTTGGCTGTCGTCTTCTGGCTTCCAGTGCACTCTTCGGCTTCCACCCTGGACCCTTCAGCCTTCTGGTGTAGACTCATCAGCCTTCCGTCGAAGACCCATCAACCTCCTGAAGTGGACTTGCACAGAACACTACAGTGAGCTGCAGATGTTGAACTGAATCCTTCAATCTCCAGTGTGCAGACGCCCTGGGCACGCTTCCTTATCCAGCTCTGTGACTGACCCGTCCGTGGTAAGCTGATCTTGTAATTTCTTATACATTTGTATATCTTGTGTTATATCTGTTCCTCTAGTAAAACCCTGACTGATACAAGGATTAAGATTTTTTTTTTAACCTAAATTACTGATGTAAACCTCATGTAATCACAGGGCCTTTATAAAAGGGGACAGGAGATCAAATTAGTAGAAAACAATATGACAACAGAAGCAAAGCTTGAGGAATTGTAATGCAAGCCTAGAAGTGCTGGTATCCACCAAAGCTGGGAAGGGGGAGGCAAGAGTAGGTTCTCCCATGGAGTCTCTGGAGGAAACCCGCTGTGCTGAGAACACCTTGATTTTTCTCTCTTTGTACTTCAGATCTCTACAGCTGAAGGACCATTAATTTGTATTTGTATTTGAGTCAGTTGGTGAAAATTTGTTATGAAAGTGATGAAAAACCATATCCATGATATCAAGAGAAAATGTTGAAGGAGTAGCATATTCAGTGGAGTCAGCCTAAGATAATCTGATATTGCCATGTGATACTGAAGATGAAGTCTGTTGAGTTAAACTTTCTGAACTGTCTTAAGATTCAGATCTAAAATGTCCCTCCCCCCAAAGTGTTGTGTGTCCAGAGGTGAGGTTCTGGAAAGGTAATTGGATCATGGAGCATTGTGCACTTCACAGTTGACTATAGAGTTATTCAGCACACTCTGACTGCATAGCGCCTGCTTCGGGGAGGTGGGTCACTGGGGCTGTGCCTTTTGAGAGTCCCTCTGTCTCCATCTCTTGTCTCTGTCTCTGTCTCTGTCTCTATCTCCGTCTCCATCTCTGTCTCTATCTCCATCTCCATCTGTCTCCATCTCTGTTTGTCTCTCTCTCTGTCACTCTGTCTGTCTGTCTCTCTCTTGTCTCTCGTCTCTGTCTCTGTCTCTCTGTCTATCTTTCTCTCTCTCCCTGCTCACTCTGTTTCCAAACTCAATGACCCGAGCCTCTTTGCTCCACCACTCCCCTATGCTGTGATGCTTCTGTCCTGGTACCACTCAACTATGGACTGAAACTTCTGAAAGTGAGCCCAAGGGAAACCTCTGCTCCCTCGTACACTGCAGGTGTCAGGCCATTTGCTCGGCAGTGGGAAAGCTGAAAAGTGCCAAGTGTGAGTGCACCACTTTTATTTGGCTTTGTGCTGCCCTTTTAAATTGTCCATCATTGATCTAGACATTTGTAATTGCTACAGTCTTTCCTTAAATATTTATTCATTCAAATAGATAAGTTGCATGGGTTAGTTGTGCTTTTATGGGATGAATTATATCTTTATAGGTTTGATTTTGTATAATTTTGCTTTGATTTATTCTCTGTTGATTTAAAATTTTATTTACAGAAGTCAAACTCATTCCCATTCTTTTCACTGAATTTAACAGGGCTTCATTCTGGGCTCCAAATGCCAAGGCAGCACCTGTGAGCAAGCACATGGCCATGAATTTGACTCCTGGTAGCAAAAAAATGGAAAAAAAAAACCCCCAAAACCCAAACACATCAAACAAACAAATACTAAGGCTGCTCATCAAGAAAGATTTCTGTTTAAAGAAACAAATGATTTCTTACATTGCAAAGTCTGACCTTTGTCATTTTTAAACTTGGTAGCTAATTGTTGCCTATTATATGCAGATAAGGAAATGTTTGTTTACATAAATATGCAAATCTGTTCCCCTTTAGCTTTTATTGTCAGATAATAAATTGTCAATAAGAGAAAATTTGCTGATAGTCCTACCTTGTATTTAGTCATTTGTGATATCTTTTATTACAATTAAATTTTTTGACACAAATATTCTAAATATGTAAGATATAAATATATAAACTATTTGACATTTATATCACATCTGATATAAACTGAATTGTTTATGATAATTCAGGTAATTAACATGTCTATTACTCCTACATAGTTACCATTTTTATGTCCTTAAAAGAGAAGAAATACAGCACAAACCTTCAATATTGCAATGACAAAAATTCTTACATTTCTTTGTATGTTCTCTTAGTTGTAACTGTGTTCCATGGAAGGTATTTGCATTTAAATTTTTTTTCAGCGAGCCAAAGTAAAAACCCATTTAAGCCAAGGACTTCTAATCTGGTAAAACTGCAAGGCAAAAAAAAAGGTTAAGAACTTTCAAGTATTTGTGAAGCCGTAAGCACAATATTAGCTGACTGACAAATCTTGTAATAACTTCTGATGATGGGAAGGGGTTTCCCAGGCGGAAGACTGAGAAAGAGGCTTGCAGGTCAGGCCCGGGCTTCGGAGGGGCAAGGTAGGAGGGGCAAGGTACGGTTGGTGGTGGAGGTGTCCACAAGGTTGGTCAGGAAGGCAGCCAAGAGGCTGAGACATGGCAACAGGCAGTGCAGCCCCAAGTCAGATTTGGGGGCCAGGAGAGCACCGGAGAGTGGTAGGGAAGAAGATCTGAGCCAGAGGCAGGATGGTTGTAGGCAAGGATAGGTGCTGGAACTGGCTTAGAAGAATAAACTGGTGTCAAGACAAGATTTACAGTAGTAAGTTGTCTTCTGTGCATTAGTGATACAGGGAGAAAAACTGGTCTCGGGTGGGTGACCTCCAAACCATACAAGGAACCTCCAAATGACATAGAGAAAAACAATCTCCTGACCTAACCTGTATGAGTTCGTGTTCTCTAAAACCGAAGAATGAATTTTAGGAAAAAAAGGAGGTT
>NW_004524622.1:10913237-10914945 GCF_000260255.1 Octodon degus
ATCGCGAGATGACCACATTAACACATTGAAAGGCTTGTGGTTAACACTAGGCTGATGCCTGGTGACAGTCCAAGCAGTTGAGCAAGTTTAAAAAAGAAATCCAGTTCAAGCATTTATGTAACCGCGTAGCACAGTGCGCAGCTGAGCTTTAACCAACTTATCCCAAACACAGTTCTTTGAATTAGCTTAATCTAGACACAAGAAAATAACCAGAAAGGTCTTTTTAAAATTATAGATCTGGAATACCTGAGTATGCCAATTTTACCAGTTTATCTAGTCATAGCAGGAAAGATAGCCACACCAGCATCACTTACAAGTTTGTAAAAAGTATACAGCATCTGTGAATTAACCCCACATTCAGGCCTTCTGAAAGAGAGGCCACATTTTATCATGATCAGCAGGCGCTAGTGTATGTACTTTAATAATTTACACCTGTATATTTTTGTGTTCCTTGAAGTTTGGAAGTAATTCAGTAAATTTTAGGAACTGCTAGCCTAAAGGTTCCTTCTGTCTTTTCTCTCATTTCTCATTGAAATAAATTAAGCTAATAATATTTTATTATATATTGCTGGTTGTGTCAAAACATTATATGTATATATGTTTTATGTTAAACTATAGTGCATATTGTAAATAGAGTTACATTACACATTGGTTAATGCTTTTCTGTAAGCTGTTATACATATAACAATGACTTGGAAGCAAGCTTGATATTAAAAACATTTAGATAAACATCACTTTCTAATATTAGAACTATGTTAATCTCCTTTCCAAGGTACTTTGAATTTCACTTGATTCTCTTCTGAACCTGCAGAATGTGCAGCTCTGTCAGTGTAGCAATATTTGTAGGGTCTTTCCTTACCAGATAAGCAGATAACTGTACATTTCTTCCCAAGGCATTAACAGAGATATTCTTCAGTTATCAATTCTGCAGGAAAAGAAGACAAAAGCAAAAGCACATCTCTGCATGGGCTTGCCCTGTTCAGATATTGCTGAAGGCTTTTTCTTTTTAGAATCCTGCCATACTCAAAAGATGTGTTTTGGTTTTCTTCCCTTTCATGATTAGAACAGAAAACATACAAGAGGATAGGGCATGTGCTCTCTTGCTGTATGCTTTCCTAATCGGAATATATGTATGGTGAATGTATTCAATTATCATTCAAAGAGCTGTGACATTTCTTCTCCTTAATCCCTTTTCTTCATCACTCATTTTTAGTGAACACTCAGTGTGAAACTCATTGATGTATCCACTTTCTGTACTTCATAGTGTGCACTGTCTTTTTGCAGCAGGTTCAAGCTCGCTTCTCATTAGAGATTGAGCCATTTTCTGAATATTTAGAAGGAATGGCTTTTAAATATAGTGTACCACACTGATTTGCATGCAGATCCTTATCTAAACTGCACTGTAACCTGGAGCAAAACCAATCCCTGTAAGAACCAGGAGAAATATATAATTTCTTAGTTATGAAATTAAAGCCCAGAAAAACCATGAATTAACTAAGTTTGGTACAGGTAATTATTATGGAGAACAGAATCTTCCTATTTTTTTTTAATTTTAAAATGTAGGAGCCAGGGAGATAGCTCAGTGGTCTAAGTACCTAACCTGGCAAAGGCAAGGACCCAGGTTTGATCCCCACGTGCTGCGCCAGTCTTGCACTGAGCGGGCCACCAAAACTGGGCATGGTGGCACATGCCTGTAATTCCTGTACTG
>NW_004524622.1:10916045-10926814 GCF_000260255.1 Octodon degus
TTAAAAACATTTTAAGCACTAACTGCTCCTTTCAAAAGATCAGCCAAAATAAAAAACACAATTATTCAAACCATTCCACATATATACTGAAGTATATCTTTCCTCTTTCTTTCATTTGTCTTTTTCCTCATCCCACTTTTTTCTTCCCATTGAACACTTTCCTTTCCTTTCACAGTATTTGTTGTGACTTCAGACTTTCATTACTCTTTCAGGTTCTCACTATAGTGAGATAATATAGTCTCTAGCTGCATCCAAATAACTACAAAAGCCTCTATTTGTTTACCTTTTGTTTTTTGCTATTTTTAAAATAATTTTATTGAGAAACAAATTGCAATAACAGTTTCAAAACCATTTAGTAGGACAGTTTCAATAATTAATACATTGCATATTGTTGTCTTAGTGGTTATTCATTGTACAAGATGCAAACATGATATCCTGTCCACAAACACTATTAACAAATCTCTCTGAATTAAAGGAATGCAGCTGTATGTCCTATTTTGAATATACAGAATTCAGCGATATATTTCAATATATTTTTTTAAACAAACATTTACTTAAGAGACAGTATGGCAGTAATTGGTATGTGATGACAGGCAGTACATTTTTAGAACTCCAGAATGACAGACATTCCAATCATGACCCTACCATTACATCTTGCTGTCTTCAGTGCCGTTGCTTAGTTCACAGGTACATAGATAGTCAGGGTGAGAATCCTACCAATTAACTGCTAGTTTCAAAAACATGCTGAAGATTCTCAGGATCATTGTCTTACCCATCTTGTGCATATAAATACATGGCTTTGTCCCTGTTATGTTTCTTAGCTTTTCTCCTTGTCCTGTCTTCGTTGTCTAAACGTCAAGTTCTCACTTTCCTTTTAATTGTGTTATACCTTTCTATTTGTATTTCATCTTCTGAGTTCTTACACTAGGGAAGCTATATGATATTTAGACATGTGGGTCTACTTTATTTAACTTATGAGTATATCATCAAGTGGTGTTCACTTAAATAGAAAGGCTTCAAGTTTATCATTCTTTACAGCTCAGTAATACTCCATCATATAAAAATACCACATCTTTTCCATCCATCCCTCAGGTGACGGGCGTCTTGGTTGTTTCCAAGATTTGGCTATCACAAATTGTGCTGCTATAAACATAGGCACACATATATCCCTATGATATGAAGTTTTCAGTTCCTCTGGGAAAATTCCCAGTAGAGGAATAGCTGGTTTAAAGGGGATTTCCATCCCTAGTTTCTTAAGGAGTCTCCACAATGATTTTGATAATGGTTACACAAGTCTACATTCATACCAGTAGTGGACAAGCGTTCCTTTTTCCCCACATCCTTTTCAACATTTGTTGTTGGTTGATTTCATTATGTTAGCCATTCTTTGTGGGTGAGATGATATCTCAGTGTTATTATAATCTACATTTCATGCATGGCTATTGATGTGGAGCATTATTTTCATATATTTATTTGCTTCTTTAATTTTGTGCTCTGAGAAGTATGTGTTCATCTCAGATGTCCATTTCTGGATTGGGTGTTTAAATTTTGGGACCTTAATGTCTTTTAGTTCTTCATAAATTGTAGAGAGCTGACCTTGTCTGAGTGCTTATTAGTCATGTTTTTTCCAAATTTGTGGGTTGTCTTATCACTTCGTTGGTAATTTCTTTTGATGTGCGAAAACTTCTTAATAAGACGAAGTCCCAGTTATTTAATTCTTTCAAGTATTACCCGTGCAATTTGATTTTTGTTCATGAACTCTTTGCCTATTCCTATGTCTTTAAGAGTTCCTCCTACTTTCTCTTCCAGGGCATTTAATGTTTCTGCTTTAATGTTTAGATATTTAATCCATTTTGACTTTAGTTTAGTGCATGGTGATAGATCTGGGTCAAGTTTTAGTTTTTGGCATGTAGAGAGCCAGTTTTTCTAACACCCTTTGTTAAAGAGGCTATCTTTCTTCCAGTAAGCACATTTGGCCCCTTTGTTGAAGATCAGGTAGGTGAGCGTTTTTGTAGGAGTTTCGGCATCTTCTAATCTATTCCATTGATCCTCAGGTGTATTTTGTTGCCAGTACCATGTTGATTTTATCACAGTAGCTTTGTAGTATAATTTCAAGTCAGGAATTGTAATGCCTCATGTGTTGTTTTTGTTGCCTAGGATTGCCTTTGATATTCCAGGTCTTTTCTGGTTCCAAATAAATTTTAGGAATGATTTCTCTAGGTCTGTGAGGTATGTTGGTGGTAGTTTGATAAGGATTGCATTAAATCTGTACAGCAATTTTGAGTGTATGGCCATCTTCACAATGTTGGATGTTCATATCCAGAAGCATGGAGTATCTTTCAATTTTTTGAAATCCTCTATGATCTCTTTTTTCAGAGTACTGTAATTTTCCTTGAAAAGATCTTTGTCTTCTTTAATTAGATGAATTCTAAGGTGTTTCATTTTCCGTGGTGATACTGTAAAAGGTATCGTTTCTCTAATTTCTCTCTCTGTGTTTGTCATCTGTGTAGAGAAATGCTATTGACTTTTGGGTATTGATTTTGTATCCTGCTGTGCTACTGAATTTGTGTTTTAAATCTAGTAGCTTCTTGATGGAATTTTTTGGGTCTGCCAAGTAAAGTATCATGTCATCTGCAACTTATTGTACTTTAACTTCTTTTTTACCTAATCTTATTCCTTTTATTCCTCTCTCTTTTCTAATGGTTCTAGCTAATGATTCCAGAACCATTTTGAAGAGGAGTGGTGATACAGGGTATCCTTATCTTGTTCCAGATCTGAGAGTAAAAGATTTCAGTTTTTCCCCAAGTTGCATTATGTTAGCTGTTGGGTTGTCATAGATGGCTTTTATCGGTTTGAAGTAGAGGCCATCTATTCCCATTTTCTGTAGGACTTTGAACATTAATGAGTGTTGGACTTTGTCAAAAGCCTTTTCTGCATCAATTGAGATGATCATGTGGTTTTAGATTTAGCTCTATTGATATTGTGTATTACATTTATAGATTTGCGTATATTGAGCCATCCTTGCATCTGTGGGATGAATCCTACCTGGTCATGGTGTATAATCTTGATGATTTGCTATATTATATTTGCTAAGATATTTTGAGGATTTTTGCATCTATGTTCATGAGGGCAATTGGCCTGTAGTTCTGTTTTTTAGTAGCGTCTTTCCCTGGTTTTCGTATCAGTATATTACTTGCCTCTAGGAATGATTTTGGGAGGACTGCTTCCTTCTCAATTTCATTGAAGTGTTTGAGAAGTATAGGGAGTATATCTTCTGTAAATTTCTTGTAGAATCCAACTGAGAGTCCATCAGGACATGAAATTTTCTTTGTCGGTAGTTTTTAAAAAAAAAATTGTATTTCTTATTTCACTGGTTGTTATTGGGTTATTGAGAGTTTTATATCTTCTTGGTTTGGTTTTGGCAATTTGTACCTTTCTTGGAATCTGTCTATTTCTTCTGTGTCTTCTATTGTGTGAGAGTAAAGGTTCTCAATGCAGCTATTGACAATCCTCCGAATTTCCACTGGGTCTGTGGTCGTTACATCCTTTTCATTCCTTATTGCTTGTATTTGGTTAGCGAAGGGTTCATCAATTTTATTTAATCTTTCAAAGAACCAGCTTTTTGATGTGTTAATTCTTTGAACTGTTTTCTTCATCTCAATTGAATTCATTTGCTCTAATCTATGATTTCTTCCCATCTTTGGCTCTGGGCTTACTTTGCTCTTCCTTTTCTAGTTGTTGAAGGTGCAGCATTAGGGTAAATATTTGTTCCTGTTCTGTTTTCCTAATGTGTGAGTTCACAGCTATGAATTTCTCTCTGAGAACTGCTGTCATCACAACCCATAAGTTCTGATAAGTTGTGGTTGAATTTTCATTGAATTGTAGATATTGTTGAATTTCTTGCTTAATTTCATCCATGACCCATTGCTGAGTAGACTCTTGTTAAATTTCCATGTACTTATGGAGTTTTCCTGGTTTCTTTTGTCGTTTATTTCCAGTTTCATTGCACTGTGGTCAGATAATATGCATGGAATAATTTCTGTTTTCTTGCATATACTTAAGCATGATGTATGAACCAGTATGTGGTCTATCTTAGAAAATGACCCATGTGCAGCTGAGAAAAATGTGTATTCAGCTGTGTTTGGGTGGAACACTCTGTATATGTCCACTAAGTCCATTTCTTCCATTGTCTTGTACAGTTCTGTTACTTCTTTGCTAATGTTTTGTCTGCTTGACCTATCTTTTTGGGATCAGGGAGTGTTAAGGTGTCCTGTGAAGATTGTGGTATTGAATATTAAAATTTTCATGTCCATTAAGATTTGTCTTATATACTTAGGTGCTCCTGTGTTTGGTTTGTATACATTTATGAGTATTACCTCTTCCTCTTGAATTTTTCCCCTAACTCAGTATATAGTGGACTGCTTTCTTTCATTTGATCATTCTTGGTTGGAAGTTGAGACTGTCTGAGAACAGGATTGCTACCCCTGCTTTTTTGTGAGGTGCTGGGGGGTATAGTATTGTTTTCCATCCTTTGACTTTCAGCCTATGAATGTCTCTTTGAGTTAAGTGTATTTCTTGTATACAGTATATTGTTGGATTATGTTTCCTAATCCACTGTGCCAGTGTATTTCTTTTAATTGGTGAATTGAATTCATTTACATTGATGGTAATAATTGAGAGGTATTGACTTATGATCGACATGTTATTTATCTGCTGTTATTTATTCTTTTCTTCTCCTGTGTTTAATTGTTTGCCCTATTTATTGGTTTTCTTCTGTTCTCATTCGTGGAAATCTGATCATTTGCATCCCTCTCTAGAACCTCTTTTAGTAGACTGTGTAGTGTCGGCTTTGTCATCATGAAATTCTTTAGTTGTTCTTTGCAATGGAAGTATTTAACTTTTCCATCAAACTTGAAAGAGAGTTTTGCAGGGTATAGTAGTCTGGGCTGGAATTAGTTTTCATAGAAGACTTGGAGTACTCTGCTTCATGTTTTTTTTGAGTTTGTGTTTTGTGAAGAGAAGCCTGCTATTATTCTGATGGGTTTTCCTTTAAATGTGATCTGTTTCTTTTCTCTAGTGGCTTTCAGTCTATTTTTCTTGTGCTAGATTTCTGGGATCTTGACTATTACCTGTCTTGGTGTGTTTTTAATTGGGTTGAGGTTCTTTGGCATTCTGTATGCTTCAGTTACCTGAATGTCAGATTGTTTCTTCACATTTGTGAAGTTTTCTGCTATTACTTCTGTCCATATTATTTTTATATAATTTGTATTAACTCCTTCTTTCTGATTGATGCTTATTAGTCTCACATTGTTCATCTTTGCATTGTCTGTCAGGTGATGAATTATTTCTCCTGCATCCTAGTTGTTTTTAAGAGATCTTTTCTTACCTTTTCACTAGCTACATTGGCATCTTCAAGATCTGAAACTCTGTCTTCACTTTCACTCAAATGGTTTTCAGGCTTGTGATTGAGATTATCAGCTCTTCTATATCTCTTTGACTCTGCTTCATGTGATCTATTTCTTTCCTGTATTGCTCATTCAAGGAATCTATCATTTTTCTAATCTCCTGTATTTTTTATCATTGTCTTCTTGAGAAGCAGTTATTAATTTTTCCTACAGAAATTATTTATGATCTTATTGCCTCTATATTTCTGCATTTGATTATTTCAGATGCTATTAATTCTGAGATTTCCTTTTTCATTTCAGAGGTTATTTCTGATCTGAGTTTCTTTATACCTTTCTAAAGTTGTTTCTTTACTTAAGACACTATTGATTCAGACATTTCATCTGTTATTCCCAATTTCTTCTGTGCTAGTGTGCTCTGCACTTGTTGTGGGTAGGCTCGGGGTGTGAGATTGCATTTTGCTCTTTTTCATTGTAATTTTGTATAGCACTGTCTTCTGACCCTCGGTGTAGAGCTTTGGTGCAGTTATAACCTTGGCACCTACTGAAATTTGGGTACAGATCTACTAAGTTTGAGAACATCCAGTCGTGCCTGGCTTGGGTCTATCTGCTGTGCTCAGCTCCTTCCTGCTGCCATCCTTGGAAGTGAACTTGTTGTGCCCCTCTGGCAAGATGTTCTGCTCCTCGATTAGTTGGGTGGTTCTGGCCCTCTCTACAGGGAGTTCAGGTGGAGTTTCACCCTAGGCCTCTATGCCAGTTCTGGCCTTGTCTTGTAGGGGTTCAGCAGATGCAGGGGATTGTGGAAGGTCTCCCACACACTTGTAGGGCCTGGGCTTGGGCTGGGTCTAGACATGTCCCAAGAGTGCAACAAAGTTCTCACTCATGTGGTGGGTTTGGGCTCTAATTACACTTTTGTAAAATAGCTGTATGATCAGATGACTCAGCCAAAATAGTCAGATTTTTTTCCCTAAAATTTTTATTTTTTGGTGTTTGATATCCTAACTCTATTATAAGGGTTGAGGGTGTTTAGAACTAAATTATCAGTTTTTAAGGCATAGGGACGAATTATGACTTAATCTGAGTTGACTACACTCTTGCCTTTTCCCGTTTGTCACCTTCCCTTTCCTTCTTCTTGTTCTCATTGTCCTTCTCCTTCTTGTTCTCATTCTTCTACTCCTGCTTGTCCTCGTCCTTGTTTTCATATTATCAGGTCTGGGTTTCTGTTACAGTTTTATCATCACATGTTCTATGCCTTAATATCACAACTGTAACACATAAGCATAATGCTTATCTTATTTCTTAATTATGAGGTAAATAAATAACAAAGAACTTAGAAAACTTCGCCGAAGTTATAAAAAATACAAGGAGGCAAAATTAACATTCAAACCCAAGTTCTTTAAACTCTCCAAAATTATGTTTTGAATACATTCTGTTTATTAATTCCACAAGTCCTGAGACTTTCAGAATTGAACCTGTTGGCTGTGGAATACAACACTTAAGGGACAAGGAGACGATTGCTGCCTTTTAGTTTGGATGCCCAGCAAAGACAACTTGCTAGGCCTGTCACTGAGAAGAAACAGCAGCAGCAAGACCGAAGAAGGATAGATCAAGAGGCAGTCAAGGAAAGAGGGAATAACATGAAGTCCTTGTAGCAGCAATATGATGGACTGTCAACTTGACTGGCTTTGGGATCTGTCCAGGGATTGGTGGGTTGTACTTCTGGGTGTGTCTCAGAGGGCCATGAGGTGTACCCTTGAGGCTATGCAAGGTCCCTCTATCCTTCCTCTCTGAAAATGTTACACTGCTTCCCAGCAGCCACGAACAGAGTAGCTTTGCTCCACCAGGCCCTTCTGCCATGATGCATTTCCTTGGAGCCAGATGACCAGGAACTGAATCATGTTAAAATATGAGCTGAACTGCACACTTCCCTTTAAGTTTCAGTGTTGGAGTTGTGTACAGCAATGGAAAAGCTGACCAACACACAGATCCTGTGTTCAGTAAGAAGCTTATAGAGATGATGGTACTTTTATTACAGAAAATGGGACAAAAATCTTCTTGGATGTCAGAATCTCGCGAAACTGCTAAGCCTTATGACTTCTGACATGATGGAACTGTAATAATACATATCACCCACTTAGGCAAAGATGAATATTGTCAGGCCAGCAGGAGAGAAATATAGAAGTTCCTTCCTCTACAACAAGTTTTTTGTTTTGTTTTTATTTTTTGTAAGCAAAGGGTGGAATTTAATCTTTATTTACAGGACACTGCAAAATAGAGATTCTACAAAGAAATAAGAAACCCTTTCAGAGGATAAGCTTCAGTATGTACAATTAGAGCTGTCCAAGTATATTTTTGTTGTAAAATGTACTGCAATGAAAAACTTCATTTTTTAAAAACAGTTCTTAGTAGAGGGAAGAAGCACTTCTAATAGAAAAAGTCAGATTTTTTTTTTTGCTTAGAAACTGGATAAGAAGGTCTAAACTGCTCCTTAACCAGGCAACATCCCCTGTTTACCACTCTCCCAACCTCTTTAATGCCTTTTGTGGCTACCTCAGAGGCTGAGCCAGACACAGGATTATAAATTAAGGCGAAATCAGATATAGTTCAGTCAGATATAGGAGAATGTCCAATTTGGAAGGACTTTAGGGAATCACTGGTTCAAGAAGCACCTACTGAGATATACCAGAAAGAGGGAAGCTCACTGATAGTCAGCAGCCTCTTCCATTTTGGATGAGGTACCAAAGGAATTTTTACTCTGAGCTGAAAATTCCATGAGTTCAGGTTAGGATTAAGTGTGTGAGCACTGTACCCACAGAAGTGTCCTAGCCTACATACAATATAAAGTACAGAAAGAGGCTTGTTTCCCCATCTTGTTTATTTTGCTGTCTTCCTCTACCAAGAATTATTGGTCCTCTGCCATGTGCCATTCTGCCTTAGAGCCAACTGATTGTGGATTGAAACCTCTACAAACCCACGTGAGATAAACAAACCTTTTCTCCTTTGATTTGGGTGTCAGTATCTTATTTCAGTGATGAAGAAAAGTAACTAAAGACACTTAGCAACTCAAAGAGGTAAATACATTTTTAAAAAATTACAATTGATAATCCTCATGGCTAATCTTGATTTGTAACTTGATGGGCTCAGGAAATTAGTAGTGCACACTTCTGGGTGTGTCTGCATGGGTAACATGCAGACATGAACATGACCTTGCAAACTACATTTTTGCTCTGGTGCTTTTTCCCTGGAATTCTTCTCTGCTCTCCTTCCTTCCAACTGTTACAACATGAGGAGGTTCCCAACAGCACCCACCTCTATGCCATGATGTTTTATGTCTAAGCCAGCTGGCCATGGTTTAAAATGTCTGAAACCATGAACCAAAACCTTTTTCTCTTGTAAATTGTATGTCAGGTATTTTGTTTCAGTGACAGTGAGCTAATTCAATTGGATGTTATACAGGCTTACTAACATGCTGAGACGAGGTTGTACAGCTGATAATTGCTAGAGCCAAAGTTTAAATTGAGGCAATCACATTTGAAAGTCTATGCACTTAAACATTATTCTGCTTTGACTCAGAAAGGATAAAACAAATTTAGACTCACTGGCTCTTGCAACTTGATTTCTTACTCTTGCTAGTGATTCTATTCATTGTAATACAGCATGAATAGTAGCTGATGGAATACATTTCTAATCATGGAACTTGAGACTGGAGATCTGATAGAAAATCACTGTCCCTGTTTTTTTTTTTTTTTTTTTTTCTTTGAGAGGAACCACTTAGCTAGTATCTTACTTTGTAATACAAGTTCAAAACTCTTGTTCTGGGTAAAACAAGCTCTGAGCTCTGATCATTCAAAGCATTTTGTTCTTAGAACAAAGTGACCATAATTTCATGAAGGCTCTGTCTGCTTCACAGCCACAGGCAAGCAGTTGCCTTGGTAACAGCATTTGAAAAGGACAAATGGGGAGCTTTTGTCAAAATCCAACAGAACACAAGGAGAGACTGCCTCAGCTGGACCCGTTTATCACTCTCCCAACCTCTAGTGCCTTTTGTGGCCATCTCAAAGGCTGAACCAGACAAGGGCTTGTAAAGTGAGGCCACAGGTGAGCCAGGTATGGGAGAATGTCCAAGTTGGAAGGACCTTAGGTGATAGTTGGTTCAAGAATTGTCTACTGAGAGATATGAGAAAGATGGAAGGTCACTGATAGTCAGCAGCCTCTTCCATTTCGGATGAGCTACAGAAGGAATTCTTACTTTGAGTTGAAAATTCCATGAGATAAAATTTGTGTGAAATTCTTACTGTCTGATCTTGATGTGACTTTTTGGAGCAACATGGTCTAGGCTTTGTTTCATCTCTGTGAGGATCTATCAACATCTAGGGACAGGAAACATGTGCATTTATTTCCAGTTTTCCCTTGATTCATTAGCAGTCATATTTTTAAAAAAAAAAATCAGCATCTTAACATTCTGTCCTAGAAGTTTTTATTTATTTCATCTCTTTAAAATGTGACCCCAGGACATATTACACATGTGGCTTGGCCCAGGCAGCATGTAACGTAGTCATTACCTCCGTAATTTTAGTTATTATTGTCTAAGAGTTAATGATCTTTTCCTTAGGCATATTACATAGAATGCTCTACAAGAACCATGGAATATATTGAACTGTTTTACTCATTTATGACCAAAGAATTACATTTTACATCTCTTTGGAAAGAGGCAGGCAGATTGTTTTGATTAAAACATAAATTAAAATGACATCGCTGTTCCCATTTATCAGTGAATTTAATGTGAAATGCTTTGGCAAGAATACTAAAAAGTATACTTGATGGTTTTGTTCTCTGATTAAAAATAGGTATTCCATCACTGAGCATAGAAAGCTGCCTGGTGTGTGACTTATCGACAGCCTGTCCCCCATCTGTCAATGGAGGAGACAAGACAGGGACAGGACAGAAGGGAGGTCATGGTGGCTCTGGGCTGCCTTTCTCTTCATATCTCAGAAGGGAAACAGGAAAGGGAAACAAAGTAAGGTGAGCTTGGGTTTCTTCTTCGCTTTCTGCTTGGAGATCAGAGTGAGGAAACTGAGGGGCTCCTCTCTTTTCCACGAGTTGTGTGTCCTAATGCAGGAGGCAGCATGATGTCACAAAAAGACTGTCTGTAGGGCCTTCCATTGGTTGTTCATGAATTTGGATTTGGCTCCAGCATGCAGTAGCTGTTTGCTCTCTTGTGAATGTCTATGGACTGACAAACTGTCCTCATATAGATAATGGTGTTGATAAGTTCACATATTTCATTTGAATTGATACATATTCATTCTAGTTTTTGACTGGTACAGGTAACTGACTACATATATGTAATAACATATGATATATAAT
>NW_004524622.1:10926914-10943350 GCF_000260255.1 Octodon degus
CTGTGAAAGTCAAGCAGCAAGCTGCCAATCAAGGCTACTTTTGGGAAATCTCTTACTGACCCTTATATTGGTGTTAAGTACTACATCTGACATTATATTGGACAGATAGGGGTAAAATTTATTCACTTAATTCCGAAGGTCTTATAATGAAATAATGAAAGCAACATTTCATAAAAGAGGTACCAACAAGCTAAAGTAATTAAAAAGAAGAGAATATTAGAGTTTCTTTGTTTTTGTTTTTTTTTGATTTTTTTTTTTTTTTTCAAAACTGGGGGTTGAACTCAGGCCATTGTGCTAGCCAGGCAAGAGCTTATTCTACTGAGCCATCTCCCCAGCCCTAGAGTTTGTTTGATAGAGTGGTCTTGAAGAAAGTTATATCTAAGATGATCTTTAAAGACCAGGAAAAGTTTGATTAGCAAAAATCACAGAAAAGTCAGAAGTACAGTGACCAAATTGCTGAAAGGACAGAGGGATGCTGAGGGAGTGGGGGCTTGCACATACCTACCTATGCCTGCTGCATTATTGAACCCTCATAAAAGTCATTGTTTCTGAGTGCTTGTGTGCCCTACACTGAAGAATGATTTGACAGTATTTTGAAGGCCTTTGAATTCCATCTCTCCTTGTACGTTAACAGTTGAAGCCAAAAGAAATGACAGGAAGACTGGATTAAAAGAGCCAAATTGTCATCATTTAAGTCATATAATTCTACTCTCTTGAAATTTTTGAACTAGAAAAACACTTATTTAAGAAGAACATGTTGGGCCTGTGATATAGTTCCATGACCCCTGGCAAGTACAAGGTTGTGAGTTTGATTCCCAGTACACAATAAAACAAGCACCTGCTTGGATATCTACCATTAAAATACAAAAATAAATAAGATGATATTCAATCTAGGCCACTTACTGTAAAAGACTTTGTTGAGGGAAATTTATAAATTAAATTTATAATCCAGAAAATTTTAACATCTAAATTATATGAAGGTTGGATTTAAGAATCAAACCATCATAGTATGTGTATGTTCAAGATAAGGAACATAATAAATGTTAACTTCTTTTCTCTTCTATTTTTTTCAAAAATATCTCTGGTCATTAATCATCCCTGAATTAAGAGACAAGCACAGAATTACTAGAAAAATAATCTTTTGGAAGACCAGTGACACTGCTCCTATTCCTTAAGACATAATCAAGTCCATTAAATTCAGTGAAATGGTTTATGTGGATGCAGAAGGTATTTTGTCCTTCCTTCAGGTGCTCAAGGACATAGAGGACAACAAAAGTAGAGTGGCAAGAGGTTAAGGTTATCATATGGCAAGAGGTTAAGGTTATTGTATGGCATGAGGTTAAGGTTATCATATGGCAAGAGGTTAAGGTTATTATATGGCAAGAGATTAAGGCAAAAGAAGTTATCTGAGATTGGAAGACATGGAAAGTGGGAGTTTTAATGTACATTACTGATTTAGTAGCTTCTATGTAGATCAGATAAAATTTCTAATGACTAGTAAAGTAACTTTTCCATTGAAAATGATTATTGAAGGTGGTGTCCTTCCTACAAGTTAATATCTGACTAAATCAAATACTAATAAAGTTTTCAAGATCATGTTATGCTTGTTCTCTATGACAAAATGGGTGAAAAGATGGTGTCATTATTCATGAAAAGAATAGTAGGGATAAACTCAGTTGAGAGGATTTCATGAACATGAGGCAAAATGCCAGCCATTATTTCATGTTTTTAATCTCTATGTTTTAATGTTTTGTTCCCAATTAATTTCATTCAGGAAATTTTTAATCAGAAATGTATTTTTTCAGGTCCAGAAGTTTGGTTGGTTCTCTTTTGTATCTTTAATTCCTCTATTTCTTCATTTATATTTTCCTTTAAATCTTTGAATATATCTTTACTACTCTTAAAATACTGTGAATTGTAGATTTTTAAAATTTATTTAAAAATACACAATAATAGAAAAAAATCATTAGAAACAATGCAAAATTTCATTAAACAAAGTAATAGGAACTCATAAAAACCCAAACAAACATGATGCTTGTGCCAAAGTTGTGGTAGAAAAACTGAAGGAATGAGGCAAGACTGAGTATAAAGAGAAGAGGAAGAGCTGTGTCAAGAGCATGCTGAGGCTGGGCCACGAGACTGGCTGAGGCAGTTGGTGGCATCCCGCAGGGCTGCCTGGGCAGCAGAGAATGCCTGGGCTATGAGAGCTTAAAGCTGCATTTCTCAGTGCAGTGCCTGACAAAGAGGAGATCAGTAGAAACTAGAAGGGGTCAACTTTAATAGATAATTTTATAGATAATTTAAAAGAAACTGTATTCATATCAGAAAAATTTCTATGGTTATGGTATAGAAAATAGACTTGCCCAGAGCAAGATTAGAGCTTTTTTAAGAAGCCACACAGTCCTTACACAGAAGAAAATACATGCGCTTTTTCTCTGTTTTCCAGACTTGAGGCCTACATGATCTTTCATTTCAGAGAGTTTTAGTTATTTAATCATAAACTCTCTATTGGTTGCCAGCTTTTAGGATTCTTGTTTGGAGGGTCCTAGGAAACAGTGTGTTTGCCTTATGAACTATGTATTATCAACTTCAGTCCAAAGACATGCCTAAACAGTCTTGTATTTATTTCTAAAACAGTTATTCTGTAATGCAAACATGTTTTGGAACCTACTTTATCATGAAGCTATGACAAATGTAGTAGAAAGAAAACATAACCTTGTAATAACCTCTTTCTCCCAGAAATGCCTTCTCCTAACCCTCGCTCTGACTTGTGACAACTGTTTTTACTCCTAAGGACTAAATCATGGATGTCAGTTTACCCTGAAGCCTGGCACATGCATTTACAAGTGTGTTCCATCAGTGACTATGATCACCATCATCTATAGTGTTATTGTCATCACCACTCTGGTTTCCAGTCTAGAATGAAAACACCACAGGAGTGGAGAGAATATTTCTGAGCACATCTTCTCTACATGGTAGAAAGTATCAAAGGCGGGGGACTGTTGGGGACAGTAGCACTTGGCAGGCAAGTTGCCTTGGACAGCCAGGCTCCAGCCAGAGTGGTTCATGGACTGTGAGCAGTGGCTGGGCTGTGCTTTGCACTTCTGCTCCCACTTCAAACTCCGTTTTCTTATTGCCCACATTATCACACTTCAACCACACTGAGCTTTGAAGAGACCCTTTTCTTAGGGAAGACATCTTGTTTTCAGTAGTATTGCCAGTACTATATCCTTGCCTTGAGTAATATATACAATGTACACAGATTTTTTTTTTAAGTGCTACTGTTCCCAACAGTCTCCCGCCAAATGGAAGATCCAGTCAAGAAATGTACAAGTGAGATGAATAGATGCTTCTCAGAGGAAAAATTACAAGTGGCCAACAAACATGGAAAATGTTGCACATCCCTGGCCTTCAGAGATATGCAAATTGAAACAGTGCTAAGATTATATCTTATACCAGAAAGAATGCAATCATGATGAAATCAAAGAATAAAAAAGCTGACATAGTTGTAGTGAAAAAGGACTGCTCTTACATTGTCAGTGGGAATATATACTAGTACAACAATTATGGGAATCATTTTGGAGATTTCTCAATGACTTAAAATTATAAATTCCTTTTAAGCCAAATAGTCTCCGTCTAGATATCTTCCTGAAGGTGACAGAAATATCACACTGCAGCAATACATGAATTTCAATCTTTATAGCAGTAACGCTCATCATAGATCTTGGAAGTAGCTTGTATGCCCATGAACAGATGAATGGATAAAGAAATTATATTTGCATATAGTGGAATATTACTCTGTTATAAAGAAGGATTAAAAAAAAGAAGGATAAATTTGAGACATTTGTAGGGAAATGTAGACACCTGGAAAATATAATATTAACTGAAATAAATCATATCCACAACATAAACTACTATATGACATCTCATATTTGAGTAAGGCAGAGTACAAGTAAAGAGAAAATAAAAGATTAAGCAAACAAGGAGATAGATTTCTTTCTTGTGAGTAATTTAAAATTTTATTTTTTTTCTAGCTAGGATGTCATTAAGTTTTTTTCTCAGTTACTCTTCTCTACTTGCTGGGACAAATACCCAATATTCAAAATAAAGGAGGAAAGATTTATTTAGCTCACACAAATACTCAACTGGCTCTGAGGCAGAGGGGCACATGGCAGAGGGCTGCAGTTCATTGTGACGGCATAGAGCAGGAACAAATGAGAGGAGTAGAGGCAACAATGGCAACAGACAGCAAGTCTGTCTCTCTGTCTCTCTTACATTAGAGTCAGGCTGTCTGCCCCAGGCTGGGTGTAGCACTCCCACGCATAATCCCAGCTGTACTCAGACCCATAATCCCAACCTTGGATCATGAATTAATCACAAACTGTAGAACTGCACCTCAATGACTGCATGAGGCTTTGGGGGGACAAATATACACAAACCATAACAAGTACTAAGTAGAAACACTTAGGATGTAAAGAGAAGCTATGGAAGTCAGATGAGAGCTCTATTTTACCATCTTTATCACCACTTCTTTCTGCTTTTTGAAAGATACAGTTTGCTCTGCAGTCCACCAATTATGTAGTTGACTTTCCATGGGTGTCTGTGTATAAAAAGGCTGCGAATTTTTTAAGTAAACCATCAATTCCTTGGGGAAGCACTTTGTAGACATTCACTTTCCATCTATTTTGGTGACTTGATTTTAAGTTACAACTTAAAGCCGTAACAGACTACCTTGTTGTCTTCTCCTTGAAGCTCCAAGTTCCTCTAGGATGTCATACCACTTTGCAGCCTGGGTCTAATTCAGCCAAGCGCAAAGGCTTGGAGTGATAATTACATAGCAAACCAGCACGTACAAGCCCAGCCCTATGCTTGGCAGTTACCTACAGGAAAATTAGAGCTTACCGAGGAGTGGCCAGCTGCCTCCAGAGGCTTCTCATTGGGTGATGGGGAGAGAACTTCTGTAAGGAGGGAGCAGGTAAATAGGGGAACAGAGGAAGAAGAATACATGAACTGGCATTCTCCCAACCTCTGGCTGCCTTTATTTATCAACTTTTTGTCAAGATCTTTTTCACTCAGTCTTTTCTAGAGATTTACAAGAAGGAAGTGAATCAAGATGATTGGCTAGGGTAAAAAGCTGAGGTTAGACAGCATTTTCTGACTGATTCACTGACTGGCTTAGGGAAGACATGGTCCTACGTAGCTCTGGGTAGGTAGTCTTTTTTATACTCAGCGACAAACACATTTTCAGATAGTTTGAGTAGAATTAGATGTATCTTCCCAGCAATAATAATTATTCCTAGGGCTGGCCAAATAGCTCAGCAGATTAAAGCACCTGCAAGCAGGCCCAGGGCCCAGGTGTTCGATCCCCAGGCCTGCCATGGTGGCCCCACCCTCCAGGGTGCACTGAGAAGGCTATTGAGAGTGGGTGTGGTGGCGCACGCCTGTAATCCCAGCTCTTGGGAGGCTGTAAACAGGAGAATCACTATGAGTCTAATCTAGTAGTGAGACCCTGAACAACCTGTAGACCTTTTCCTAAGATGCAATAATAATAATAATAATAATAATAATAATAATAATAAATAGTAATTATTCCTTTAAGGACTTAAATGTGATCTTCCTCCCAGGCTTAGTCATCCATGTTGGGTGAATCTTGGATTACCTGGGACTTTCTTTAGTCTCTTGACCCTAGGACTCTTCTACATAAAGCTATCTTTTATCCTTTATCGGGTGACATTTACTTCAATTATTATCTCCAGAACTTAAACTATGTCAAAAGATTTTTGAGAAATCTGAGTACATTGCCTTCACTGCCTTATTGTCACTTATGAATAAAAAGACCATTCTAAAGGCTGCTTCAGCTATTAAGAAGAGCATTTCTTTGCTGAGCCCAGGGGGTTTAATCTTAAGCCAAATGTTCATCTTTACCTAACCTCTTGTTTCTGAAGTGCTATTCAAGCAATTTTGTTTTGAGACTGTGTTTCATTTAGGCCCCTCTGGATATCACATTAAATTCAGAGAGGCGTTATTCATGCTCTCCCCAGGGCAATGTCCATTCCCCTTTTGGTGCTCAGCTCTCTCCAATACAGTTTTATCCATTTCTCTACTTAGGGTTGCTTTCCACTGGGATTTTCCCTAAGACGTAAGCGCATGAGGATGAGGCTGTTATGGTTTGTTGGCCATATACAGAAGTATGGAGTTTCCTCATAGGTCCTCACCCTAGGAATAAAATCCTAGATGCGATATTTACTTAATTTATTCCTTGTAGCCTATCCATATTAGGATTTTCTATATCGTTTTATGAGATAAAGGAGATCTATTATAAAATAGAAAACATGATACAAGTTCAAAGAACATATATAAACTATGGTCATAAAGATATTTTTAACACGTCTCATATTTGTCCAGGCCTTTTTTAGAAGCTCATTTCTGTCACAGAGGATCTTGCCACAAGAGAACGCAGGATCAGAAGTTAAGTCCCTAAAAGGTAAAGTGAATGTGTCAATTGCCAAAAGTGCATCTTGCCTGAGTAATTTTGGGCACATTATTTCATGATGTTTTGATTTACAAAGCATTGAGGTCCATTGTGGTTTAAAAAGCCTGGACCATGAGTGTCAGAAGTAAAAAAAGAAATTGTAGGCCGTTCCTCATCCTCATGTCAGACACTGACAAAAGGATGTACAAAGGGCAGTACAGTGCTACAGGATCTAACCTGAGAGTACTTGGCTGACCTTATCAGATATAAAAGTTACATTTCTTGTTATATAGGTCTTGCTATATCTTGGTCTTAACCATCCAGCAGAAAAGTATAAAAACGAGGTATATAAAGTAAATCCATATTAATACGATGAGCTGTAAAAGGCTCAAGTCAATAACTTCTGAGGAAAACCCACTAATATTATAGACTGCTAGACAGTGTTAGATTGTTTAGTTGAATTCAAACACCTATAGTATTTAGATGCCAATAAAATATTCACCTCTGACAGGACAAAAAAAAGATACAAAGGAAAGATCATTTTGTATTTATATATACAAAATAGGATAAATTTATAGCTACTTTTGCTTAATTCAATGAGAAGAAAAAAGGTGTACTAACAGTGTTTGGACAGAATATCCTGTCTGCTTCTTGTACTATGGATAACCACTAAGAAGATAACAATGTACAGTGTATTGATTATAAAAACTGTCCCATTAATCAGCTGTGAAACTGTCTCATTCATATTTATTTCTCAAAAAAAAAAAAAAAGAAATTGTAGTTACAGCATTGTTTGTCCTCTTAAGCACAGGAGATGAAACAAAGGTACGTGAGTACTGAAACTAAACGTGACCTCCAGGTGGACAGCACACATCCCAAGGAAGGATGAAGACAGTGGCCACAGGAGACAAGGCCAGAAGAGCAGAGCCAGGAGAACTGTCTCACATGTATGGAGCGCGCTCTTCTCCAGGTTCCGCCCTGTTGCTGACAGGATGCTTGCCTTCCTGACTAATCTGGGACAAGATCAGCTATGTGCATATGCTAAGGTGATCAGGCAAAATAGAAAAGCTGTCTGTCCAAAGACAGCATTTACACTCCCCTTGATATCTTCTCTGTCTCTTATTGTTTTATTTCCTCTGTCCAAGTTTGTGGGGTCTGTGATTTTGGCCATCCCTGCCAAAACTTGCTCCCAGGAAAGGCACTCGGAAAGTTGATTACACACAAGGAAAAGTTTTTCTTCTGCATCCATCTCCACATCATGGTTCTTGGTATTTAAAAGAGACAAAACTTGGAGCCAGAGAATGATACCCATTAGAGTTTTCAAATTTCAAATTTTCTCTGGCTACATGCATTTTTCTATTTTCAATAGGCCAATAACATCTGCTTATAAAACTTCAGCTCCTTTTTTATCTCCAGTGTTTAACTTATTTCTGTTTGCTTCCCTGTTTTATCTCAGTAGACTACAACTGAACAGTTTCACCAGACTGTATAGAGTCAGAGCTTCGTAAATCTCTGTAGAAGCTTGTCGTTACACATAAGCAATTATTCTCCACAGCTGCCACCTCAAAGGTAACGAATCTCTTTTACTTGCCCAAATCTCTTTTTGATGCTGCCACATCCATCTGTTTAGCCAGCAGGAAACTCTCATCAACTCCCATGGCTGTGAGATTAGTGCTAGCTCCTAACTGTAGTCCTATTTCACAGTGGCCTCAATGCACCCTGAGATTTCAACTGCTAGATTCTAATATACAGCATGATTTGTGGGTAAATATTGGCTACTTCTCTCTTCTAGGAGTCTTAGGTAGTTCTGTGTTATTAAGTTACCCTACTGAAGAGGAGACGGATATCTCAGACTAAAAGACTGACTTCTAGCTAGAGAGAGAAAGGAGAGAGAGGTAGATACTAATGAAATTTTAAAGCAGCAATAGAACTTTATGATAACTTAGCAGGTGATATAAATACTAGTGGGTCTCATTTCAGGCTGAATCACCTGGTACTTCAGGAAATTCTGATGCATGGGCCCAGGCACTGGGGTTCTGATTTAATTAGGCCTGAGAGCATCACTAAACCTTCTCAAGTGAGTGTGCAGTCCAATTTGAGAAACACTGACCTAAGACCAAAAGTATCTTCAGATTTTTCAGTGCTTTTAGGACAGGCAAAAAATGGCTCTCTAGACCCAGGGGAACTAAGCATCTGTCATTCATTATGGAAATCTGGACTGTGTATGTGAGTGGATGGAGCTCCTGGAGTCTTCATTTACATGTGATTTGCAGACTAGTATGCTGTGACTTGAGCATGTGACTTTAAAAGTTCACTGTTGTACGACTAATCCCTGAATTCCTGTGTCAATGGTATTTGGAGAACCTTTGGAAAAATTAGGATTGTCTAAAGAGGTGATCAGGAGGCCATGGCCCCCATGATGGCATTCGTGGTTCTGTGAGGAGACCCAAGACTGCATGATCTGGGGTTTATTAGATGAGGCCCCTGCCATGTCAGGAGGCAGCAGAAAGGCCCTTACCAGATGGCAAACAGGTTCTGACACCACGTCGTTTTCTTTCCAGCCTTGGGACTGTGTACTAAGCACCTCTCTATTCTTCACAAGTCATTCAGTTTGCAATATGCAGCAATAGCAACAGAAAACAGGCTGAGACACATGGTTCAGCAACTGTGAATACTGTTCTAAGGTGGGCAGAGGAAACTGTACTTCTTTCTAATGCATCTAGTATGTATGAGGAACACATTATTTTGTTTAAGCTTCACAGTGGCTCTATGAAGAAAGTATGATTATACCATTTCACAGTTTGGAAAACCCTAATGAAGGAGATGAAGTAATTTGTCCCTACACACAAAACTGGTAGAAGCAGGGCCTGGCATTGCACGCATTTCTTGAAGTGCCAGAGAAAAGGAATTTTAACCATGAATCTTTTGTCCTGAGACTCTGTGCTTATTGTGTGTGCCCTCATCAACCTCCAAGGGCCATTAGTCCTCGTTTCATAGGGAACAGTGAGAGGCCTGGCTGTGAAGCAGAGAGAAACACCACTGCGGTGCAGGGAAAGGCCTCTTGCTCTAATTCTAGCCCTTATGTTGTCTATCCAGTCAGCCCTTCTGGTCTCCATCCTGCTCTTCTCATCAGCAAAAACAGCCCGGAAGCTCTATAAATCCTCATTTGTGAGGATAAATGCAGCCGTGAGACAGGCTGCAAAGGCTTCTCAATAGAGCAGTGTGTGAACTCCAAGAGCAATCTTGTCCTGGAGGTGCCTGACTTCTGAGTGGGAGAGAAACACACTTCCTGTTAGCCATTTATTCTCCCTCTCTCACCAGAGAAAGCATTTGACCTGAGTTCTGTACACTTTTAGCAGAAGCCAAGAATATAGCTCTACTTGGTTTGAGGTTCTTTCTGTTCTGAACCTGCCTCTCCTGATTCCTGTTTAAGCCTTTCCACTGGGGGCCTTGGAGTCAAGGGAACATGTTCATCATCCAGTACCTAGGTTCTCAATGTCTCTGTCTTTCTAGATGTACCAGGTAGAAATGGAGAAGCTTGCCTAGGCACTGTCCTCTCCTGCCCCATGTTAATCCAAATCCAAGTTCCATGACTGTTTCTTCCTAAGGATTCCCTCAATCTGTGTGCTTCTCTCTACCCTCTTTGCCACCGTGCTCACTTGAATGCCATTGTAAGAGTACCCCACCCTCTTTCTGCCTTTGCTGTATCTCTGAGTGATCCTTTCATCTGTTCTTCCTCTTCTTTCAGTCAGTGATAATTTTTTCAAATTGCTAATTTTTATTTTAAATCTGTGGATGTATTTGTTTTTTGTTTGCGGAACTGGGGTTGAACTCAGGCCCTTATGCTTGCCAGGGAAGCGCTTATTCTAGTGAGCTATCTCCTGACCCCTGTATTGGTATTTTGAGAATTAAAATCCAAACTACTGATTTGGCCTTTCAGACATGACCTCTGCCTACTTGCCCAGCTTTAACTCCAGTCTCTCTTTTTCTTTTTCTTTCTATTCATACTCATCTTTTTGGATTCCTCAGCTGGCTCTCATTTGTTTTTCCTTTACAGCCTTCGTCCACATGGCTGAAGCTCCCCTTTGCCCCTACTGCCTCCTCCTACTCCAGCTCTCCATGCAGTGTGGTTTCCATGGCTTCCAACCCACTACTTTGCACACCAGTAAGCCTTGGTTTTTCAACAGTGCACACAGGCTTCCTGCAGATATCCAGCTCCTTCACTGGTATGCAAAAGGCAGGGTATTAGTCTGTATTTTTATAGGATAGTCTCATCATAATTCAAATGACTAACACAAATGCCATCATTTGTGAAATAAGAAATAAATGTGTAGTAAATGATGAACATTAAACATCCTTGCCATTCTTACATAAACATATGCATCGTTCATCCAGCTAAGGGCCAAGGCTGATTTTAGCATGGCACTCCTAGAAATCTTCAGCCACTCAACTCATATTTTAATATGATGTTCAATATGATGTTTAATAGTTTCATGGCTTGTGTTTAGATGTCTTTCCCAAACCTCATGAGGTCATAGGTGGGGTTTCCTCAGAAGTGGCTGGATCTAGAGTGTGTGATGCTGGGATTGATTTATGAAGCAATGCTAGGATCAGGGGTGCTAGGGTTAAGGGTATGGGTACTACGTGACCTATGCAGCCTGCATAAGATAAATGCAGGAGAAAGATGCTGTTGAGGTCCCTTGCTTGCTTGCTTTTGCTGCCTTCTACTGCCATGAAATGTTGACCCCTATCATGTTCCTGCCTTGGAGCCAGATCATTATGGACTAAAATCTCTACGAACTGTAAGCAAAATCAACCTTCCCTCACTTAACTTGTGAGTGTTCAGTATTTTGTCTTAGCAATGAGACAATTAACTAAGACATCTAGTTAGAATATTAAAAACTATGATCAAAGAATGCTGTTTTACTGCTTGTCACCTACTTACTATTGCTTTCTTTCACTGGATCCTTTTAAAGACTTCATAAAATAGGCACAGTCACTTTTAATGTCATTGTTCATTGGTGCTGTGTGAAATTAAGTGATCTGTTCAAGGTCAGACAAAGATGACGCATGAAATGAAAAGGGCTCCCATTATATGAATTTGATCTAGTACAGATGGTGATAGTAATAATAGCTTCACAGCATTTGACACCTTTTGGATGCTGTGCTCAAGTTATGCTTTATAGGCGCCCCAGAATCCTCAGAGATAACAAGATCACTATCTTTGGTTTAACAAAAGGAACCTGAGCCTTAGAGAGGTAAAATGCTGTAATGGTAGGTAGAAAAACATCCCAGGAATTCTGCCACCAGAGCTTGCTATTTTGCCTCTTCTCTCTTTTTAGAAGCTCCTGGCTTCTGAGGCATCATTTCTATGGTGTGAAAAAGTAGATCTTCAATAGAAAGTATACTTTTTGCTGTTCGTTTCTTTTTACAGTTTCTTTTTCTTTTTCTCTTCTCTCTTGCTTTTCTGGGGTTCTTCATTCTTCATGGTATGGAGTAAATTGGTTGCAAGAACAGCAAAATAAAACTCAATCTTCACCAAACAGCAAGTCTGAAATCAGTATTCACCGATTTTTTTGTGAATGTGAGCTAATATATAGTTTGTCCCTAGTCCCATCTTTAGTGAGGTGAGCTGCCATTGATGATATTGTTCTGAGTTGAAGCTATTGTAGTTGCTCAGGTAGACTCCTGGGTGGAGTGAACAGCTGGCAGAAGGGAGATTCAGAAGAATTTTAGGCTCTCTAGCATCTCTAAACCCAAGTCTTCTTATTTATGAAATGATAGAATATCTTAGCCCAATACACAGTGATCTTGAATTGCTAAGCATCTCTCCATGAGAGAACTATTATGCTGTGCTCTCTTTTAGGAAAAGGGAAGACAAAAATAGAGCACTTTCATTAATCCTTTCAAGGAGAATGCTAAAGAGACTCTCCTGTCTAATAGGCCAGCTACTGGCATTGGCTACACCGTTTCCAAACACGCAGAGCCTGACGGAGTTCAGGAAGGTCTGTGTTGGGGGACTGATATCTGGGTTGGGCGGAGCGCTGTAGCACGACACAAGTGGGTGGTGCATGCATGGCTTTGTTTCTGTCTCTTCTCAGCAATCCCTAGGCGTAGAAAATTGATTTTTTCCCTGTTTCACAACAAATTTATTGACACTGCTCCCAAGAACACTGTCAAAGCCATGCTGGACCCCCCTGAAAGCAGGTCAGTGTCTTTATAGACTCACCAGGGCACGGTGGCTTCACTAATTCTGCACTTGCCATCCTTTTCCTGGTCTTGTGACTATACTATGACTCTTTCTCTTGGTCTAGGTCTAGGTTACAGTGGTAGAAAAGATATGTAGGGGAATTAGAAATTCTGTGTTGGGCCCTCATGGCCACCCATTTGGGGTCCCCTCCTGGAAGTCCATGATCCATAATATGATTCTTATTTCCAATAAATGTCTCCTAATTTCTTCCTTTGTTTCACAAGTTTATTTCTCCACGTTGTGAAACCATAAAATAGGCGCATCTAATATCTAGCACGTTGGGGTTTATTTTTCCGATATCAAAACAACAGTGGATTCGGACTAAGGCCCAAGTATTTTCAGAATAATCACTACTTTCTTCTTACATTACAACTGCCCAGGAAAGGTAACATTAATTTTGGTATAATGAAACCTTGTGCAACTTAACTGTGGGACAGAAGGTGGTAGCTTCTTTGGTCTTTCCCTGGAGTTTCTGTTCAGAGGTCCTTGTTCACCAGGCTTTAAACTAAAAATATTTGGGAGATTTTCAGCTCCTGGAAGTTCAATATTATGGCTCCTTTAACATACTGTTCTTAGGATAAGAAATTGTACACTTAATGCCAAACCTAGTACCAAAGACTGAGGACAAAGCAGTGACCCAAAGACAATGGCCCTGTTCTCAGGAAGATTTCCAGTCTAGATGATAAGAAATTATCAAAGAAATATCATGTAAGTAGTGATAATCCTTCAGGATAAACAAAGCAGGCTTTCCAGGTGGCAAAATGATAGGGTCACTGTTTGAGAGGAAACTTCTTCTAGAGGTAACTTTTGAGCCTACACTTGAGGAAGGTGAGAAGTGAGTGTTAAGGATATGTGGAATGAAAGTGTTGGAAGAAACAGCACAAAGGTCCTGACAGGAGCACATGAGATGTGCTCAAGGGGTAGCAGGAAGGTCATTCTGCCTGACGGAGGTACTGAGGCAGAGTGGAGAGAAATAATTTAGGGATGGTATCAGGAAGAAGTTGGCAGAAACAGACAAGGTTTTATTGACTATCCTATGCACTTTGGATTCCAAATTAAATGTCATGGGAATTTTTGTGGGGTTTTGAACCCAGATACAACATGTGAATGTCAGGGGAATTATTGTGGGGTTTTGATATGCAGATTGGTGGGGGGTAACAGATGCTCACAGTTCAACTAGAAATTTACCTCAGATACTAATGAAGACAAATCCCAGCAGACCTGGTTGGTAAGAACAAATTGGGTTCAAAATGTGCTTTAGAGGTAGACCAGGAAGAGTTTGTGTGTAAACCAAGTGTGGGGTGTTACCAAGCATTATTCCTACTCATCTATGTACTTGTAAATGGTGGCTGGTCTCTGGGAACTAACTCAGAAAGTAAGTCTGAGGTTATGAACTCATTCTCAGCCTCACACCTTCTTTATTGTGGGCTGTGGGTCCTCACGTTGTGGAGAGATGTTCCCTCCAGGCAGGTGACAATCTGATGGCCTGTCTTCTGTCATACATTGCTGCCTCTTTCATATACATATGCTCATGAAATTGAGGATGTTAAAACCCTCTCACCCTTGCGCTTCGTCATGGAAGTCTTTTTTTTTCTTTCTGTATTTTAGGGAAGGAGCTACAGTGTGTTCAGGGTCTCACTACTGGGTTGAACTCATAGTGATCCACTTGTTTACAATCTCCTAAAAGCTGGGATTATAGGTGCACTCCACTACACCCACTCTCAATCACCATCTCAGCATGCCCCAGGGGCAGAGCCAGCATGGCAGTCCCTGGGATCGAAATCCCGGCCCCTGCACCTGCTTGCAGGTGCTTTAATCTGCTGAGCTATTTGGCCGGCCCTCATGGAAGTCTTAGCTAACAAAAACAGCTATATTGTAAGATAGAGTGAAAGAAATGCTGTTCTAGGGGTGAATGATTGGTTCTAAATTGGATCAGAAGATTTGCAAATCAGTGTCTATCAAGAGAAGTAGCAGATCTAAGCTTTAAAATGATATCTTCTAATTTTATATTCATGTCTGTGCATGGTCAGTCTCTTCTTTTGACATTCTTTTCCTTTCTCCTGTGGATATCAGTTCCCTTTATTATTCCATAAATGAGTAATCACTTTCTTTCAGTCAGGAGTTAGGGGTAGAAGAAGTGTACGTTAGTCTCAGTCATTCAGACCACAGGGCAAACCAGGCTAGAGACTCATGGTAGTTCTTTTGTCCTGTGGCCACAGTCATCAGATTTCAGAGTGAAGCTTCATTGCCTGCTGACCTACAGAGGCCAGCACAGTGAGGGAAACTATCAAGGACTTTATAACATAATCCTTATAAAATCCCTTAATCCTGAAAGTTTAGGCTTTGGGTCCCCAGGGAGATTTGTTAACCTTGCTCTATGGACTGGTCTACAGATTTCTATCCTGTTAAGTAAGAGGATTTATGACCGTTATTCATTTCAGACAAGGCAACCTCTTTGAGTGCTTGTCCTGCAGCTCTCTGTCCACCTGGCTCATTCATTTTCGGGCTTGACCAAGCCTTCTACTGTAAAACATCATCATGACAAGAGGCTTCTCTCCAGGTTCTGTTCAGGACAGCAGCTCATACACTATTACTGTCACGTGAAATATGTGTTGTAGTAGTGGACAGTGCCTGCACTTCACAGTATGGATACATTCTCAAATGTTGGCAGTTGACATCCTACAAAGGACTTTCCTGTCTTGAAAATGAATAATTTATGTCAAATTCCTTTTTATAGACCATGATTTCAATTGAATCTTGGCCAACGTGCTTAACAATCCTGTATCTTAGTATTGTTGTCTTTTTTCCAGATGAAATAGAAAAAGACTGTATTTTACAAGGTTGTTTGGAGTCTGGATATCAGTATACCTATGACATCTTGCTTAGTCCTGTGCTGATACTCACAGTAAACACTCAATGAACTTATTATTGCAGGCTACAAATGCTCAATGACTTCATGTGCTAGTTGCCCTCATCTTATGCTCATTTACTAACAGGTGAGGAATGGGACCGTGTGACCAGATGAAGGTGTCTGGGTTGGTTCTATTAGATGCATTTGTCAAGGTTTGAGGGTCCCCTCTTTGCTAGTGGTATTATAAATGTCAAATACTTTGATTAGCTTTTTGGCTGTTTCCTGAGGAGACTGTTCAGCCCAGGTTGCAGAATGGGGTAAAAGAACTTGACACCTCATCCTAATTCATTCCCATCTTATTTATGTACACATTTTACAAGACCTTTGAGTGCTGAGCCATACACTATGACAAGTAGGGCACACCTCCTCTGATGTGAAGATCTCGATCTCCTTCATGGTAGAGCTGCAGTAAATGCAGGGCTGTTAGTTTGTGAGTTCCAGATCAACATGAGTCAGTTTTGTGGTTGCCTAGTTAGGGAATCCTGATACTGTACACAGTGCAGGAGAGTGAGTTCTCAGACTTTGGATTAGCTTTCCTTGATGTCATAGCAGGTTTAAATGATGACATGGACTTAATTGAAGGTAAGGCTGATTACAGTTTGTAGATGGCTACTTTGTATTTTGTCCTATTTAATCCTTAATACAGCTCTGGAAGTGTATTATTTTTCCGCATGAAAGAACACACATTTGAGTAACCCTCTGGAGATGATGGAAAAGGAAGGATTAAAACTCAGTGTTGGTTCTTTTTATTACTTTCTTTTTTTGGGGGGGGGTGCATACTGGGGAGTTGTGTCAAGGATCTT
>NW_004524622.1:10945392-10946215 GCF_000260255.1 Octodon degus
GTTTCTCAATAAAATTATGGAAAAAAAGAAGGCTTAGACTTTTAAGCTGTAGAACATTTCATTATCATCAAAATGATGTTTATGCAAATAAGAGTAGCTATACTTATAACCAAGTTATTATAGTCAGAAAATGATTTCCTGCATGTGGTTTTGTTATATTGTTTATCTGTATATTTACCTATATGTCACTATCATATTTTTATTAAATCTTTGTGGAAGGTGTTTTTTTTTGTTTTTTTTTTGCTGGGGGTATGAAGTATTGAATTCAGGACCTTGAGCTTGCCAGGCAGGTGCTTATGCCACCAAGCTATCTCCCTAGCCCTTTGCATGTGGTTTTAACAATACAGCATAAACAAAATTCTATCAAACAATTTAGGAAGATTAGGAAATAAACAAGAGATAGCAGGAGATGTCATCAATAACAAAACACATAGCCAGGGGTAGAATTCAGCAGCATAGCACAGACTGGGAGGTAAGAAGTCCTGAGTTTGATTCCTAGTACCAAAAATTCCTCAAACAAATTTATAGGAACAGAGGCTGATTTGGCTCACAGTTTCAGCTAATCACCAGGTCCAAAGCAGATTCAACATGGCAGGAAGGAATTACCAAATAGAGCTACTCTGCTCATGGCAGCTAGAAAGCAGAGCACAAGGGAATAGCACCAGAGAGGAAGGGGCCGGGGACCAGGTATAAACCCCTGTGGACGTGACCCATGACACATCCAGGCACACCCAAAAGGGTGCTGTACTAATCTTTAAGTTTAAACATCCGAGTTGACTTGGGGAAGTAATCTGTGGAAGCAATGCAAGTCTGACTAACCTCT
>NW_004524622.1:10947520-10948279 GCF_000260255.1 Octodon degus
AAAAAAATGATATATGGAAAATCTGAAACACTAGCTCATGATCAAAGAACTAGTAATTTACTCTATTGGAATTTGTGCCTAAATTCTTAACCACCACCTTCTGGGCTGTCTTTGCCACAACTTACAATGTTTTTCCCTGGACCTTAAATAACCTAGTGAGAGGGTGAGAATGGAGAATGGTAACTGACAGGGAAGCCAGAGATGGTTAATTTACTCCCATTTTCTCTAGAGATTATTCTTCATATATTTTTCTTTAATTTGGTTTTGAAGTCTCTCTGGAGGGTTTCTACAAACCCTAGAGCTTCCTTGATGAGGACCATTGGAGTTTATTTTAGATGCTAACAACATAATCTTTTGTGGGAAACTTTATCACTGGTGGCCTGATGCTTAAGAGTCCATTCTTGTGCCCCTTCTTCTCTCACAGAAAACTTGGCTGTACTCGCAGACTTCCTGGAAATATGTGGCTCTTGCCTGACCTGTTTCCAGCTTATTCCTGCTGAGAAAATTGGGTCTGAGTGTGGTGGTGAGATGAGATGGAAGAGACAACACACATGTGAAATATCAGAAGCACAGTCTTACAGGTCAATGGGAGAAGAGGAGTGAAAATGAGAGCTTTGAGAAACTCTAGAGGTGGCAGAGTGCTTGGCCAGCCATAGGGAATGAACTAAAGGGGAACCTGTAGGTTGAGGGCTTCTTTGGGGTTCATGATATTACTCAAGCAGGTTCCCAAGGAACTTCTAATGGGCAGGCTTGAATTCC